>NW_028321013.1:0-65000 GCF_062004578.1 Staurois parvus
TCCAGGGCGGGGCCTCGGGAAGTTCTGAAGCCTTTGGACCAGCAGAACAGCCCAGGGAACCAGCATTTCATTAAGACGTGAGCAGTGGCTGTCTTCACATTCTGCTAGTACTGATTCCTTCAGCCCGGGTTCACATACATGCGGTGCGGTATATCGCATGTGATCAGGAACCGCATTCCCTGCCAATCACATGCGATTTGTATGCGATACGATTGGAGTCGTACATTATGTATGGCTCTAATCGCACGCACCCGCACCGAAAAGGCGCAGGACCCTTTTTGGGTCCGCACTACAATAGGATCGCACGGGTATTCACACCAATGCGATCCGATTCTGCAATTGGAGTCGTACATTTTGTATGGCTCTAATCGCACGCACCCGCACCAAAAAATGTTCAGGACCCTTTTTTGGGTCCCCGCACTGGAATTGGATCGCACGGGTATTCACACCGATAAGATCCAATTCTGCGATTGGAGTCTTACATTTTTTATGTCTCTAATCGCATGCACACACACCGAAAAGGCGCAGGACCCTTTTTTGGGTCCACACTAGAATCGGATCGCACGGGAATTCGATCCGATTCTGTTATTGGAGCCGTACATTTTGTATGGCTCTATTCGCACCACACTGAAAAGGCGCAGGACCCTTTTTGGGGTTCGCACCGGAATTGGATCGCAAGGGTATTCACACCGATGCGATCCAATTCTGCGATTGGAGCCATACATTTTGTACGGCTCTAATCGCACCGCACCCACACTGAAAAGGCGCAGTACCCTTTTCTGGGTCTGTACTAAAATCGGATCGCACGGGTTTTGACACCAATGAGATCCAATTCTGCGATTGGGGTCGTACATTTGGAATGGCTCAGATCGCACAGCACCCGCAATAAAAAGGCGCAGAGCCCTTTTTTGGGTCCTCACCAGAATCAGATCGCACGGGTATTCACACCTATGTGATCCAATTTTGCACATCGCATTGCGTTTTGTGGACTGATTTTGGGGTGTTGTTGACGTTACATACACACCCGCATCGGTTCGCATGAACGGGGTGCGATTCTGATGCGGTGTGGAATTTGCACAGAAAACGCTGAGAATTCTGCACTGCATCCATGTGAACCCGGCTTAGGGTCTCATTCAGACCTGTGCATGCAACAACACTCGCTGAAATGCACGTCCTACTGTGGTGCCTGGCTGGTGGGTGCGTCCAAGGTGCGCAGTCTGAGCTCCTGGTGGTGGGGAGGGGTCGGATACCCTGATGGTCTCGGTTTACTTTGCTGCAAACTGGCACCAGAATGTGGCCCTCAGGATCACCCCACCAAGAGGTTGCATGGACCGAAGGGTTGAGACTCTTCATGATGTGGTAGACAAGAGATTAGTCAGGTCATGGCAGGCAGCAGAGTAGTCAGGTCCAGGCAGGGGTCATGATAGGCAGCAGGCAGGAGAGTAGTCAGGTCCAGGCAGGGGTCATGATAGGCAGCAGGCAGGAGAGTAGTCAAGTCCAGGCATCAGGCAGGAATATAGTCACGCCCAGGCATGGGTCAGGGCAGACAGCAGGCAGAAGAGTAGTCAGGTCCAGGCAGGTTTCATGGCAGGCAGCAGGCAGGACAGTAGTCAAGTCCAGTCATAAGTCATGGCAGGCTGCAGGCAGGAGAGTAGTCAGGTCCAAGCAGGGGTCATGACAGACAGCAGGCAAGAAAATAGTCAGGTTCAGGCATAGGTCAGGGCAGACAGCAGGCAGGAGAGTAGTCAGGTCCAGGCAGGTTTTATGGCAGACAGCAGACAGGACAGTTGTCAAGTCCAGTCATAAGTCATGGCAGGCTGCAGGCAGGAGAGTAGTCAGGTCCAAGCAGGGGTCATGACAGGCAGCAGGCAGTAGAGTAGTCAGGTCAAGTCAGGGGTCATGGCTGGCTGTAGGCAGGAGAGAAGTTGGGTCCAGGCATGGGTCATGGAACGCAGCAGTCAGGAGAGTAGTCAGGTCCAGGCATGAGTCATGGTAGGCAGCAGGTAGGAGAGTAGTCAGGTTCAGGCATGAGTCATGGTAGGCAGCAGGCAGGAGAGTAGTTAGGTCCAGGCATGGGTCATGGAAGGCAGCAGGCAGGACAGTAGTCAGATCCAGGCATGGGTCATGGAAGGCTGCAGGCAAGAGAGTAGTGGGATCCAGGCAGGGTCATGGCAGGCAGCAGGCAGGAGACTAGTCAGGTCCAGGCAGGGGTCATGGCAGGCAGCATGGTAGTCACGTCCAGGTATAAGTCATGGCAGGCAGCAGGCAGGAGATTAGTCAGGTCCAGGCAAGGGTCATGGCAGGCAGCAGGCAGGAGAGTAGTCAGGTCCAGGCATGGGTCATGGCCCAAATATGTCCATGCTGATGTATTTAGTCAAGCATGTCAGTTCCCACCAATTCTCTCAGTGGCCAGGGATTCGTGGCCATGTAAATGAATCGGCCAGATGATGTCAGTAATTGGTAAGGACTGCAATCGGCGGCTGCTTCCTTCGCAGCCATTGAGCCAAGGGGAGAACAGCACTGGTGGGGGGCCACAAAGAAGAGGCAAGGGGCTGCTCAATGCAATATTCCAGTCTTTACAATCACTTTAAAAAGCAATCCCTGGTGTAGCGGCGGGCTGACAACTCATGGGGCCCCCGGGTAATAGGGGATCATGGGGCCCCTGTGTCCTTGCCCAAACTCAAAAAAGCCTATGAAAAAGGTACCAGGAGCATCTCATGGGCCCCCTACTGACCCTGGGCCCTCGGGCAGTGCCCGAGTTTCCAAATGGTCAGTCCGCCCCTGCCCTGGTGACCCTTCCATGAAAGTCCTTGTTCAATCACATCCTGTTATAGGGTGACAACGCTCTGCCCCGTCTCCCAACTATGTTCCTGTGTTGTCACACAGACTACAAGAGGAGATTTCAACACATATTATGCAGGCAGGGTCCACTGTTGTCACCATCAGGAAACCCACCCTGAGAAATGCCATGGGGGCCATCGCTGGTGTGCATGCAGACAGGAAGTGTCTGCAAAGAGGCTGCAGGAGATCAGTACCACCGAGATACAACAGTGAGAAAAAAGGCAAAAAACATGGATTATATATAAAATAAAAATGACGATTATTTATGACACATATATATG
Source organism: Staurois parvus (assembly GCF_062004578.1). Taxonomy (NCBI): domain Eukaryota; kingdom Metazoa; phylum Chordata; class Amphibia; order Anura; family Ranidae; genus Staurois; species Staurois parvus. The sequence goes on from NW_028321013.1 coordinate 3,123, forward strand.
AGATGCTGTATACCTCTGCTATGCATTATACTATCACTTGAGGTTCCCCGACCTTTTGTTGTTTTTTTGTTTGTTTTTTCTGACATAAATATTGTTACATTGTTACTTTCTAGCTGAGGGTAATAATGGAGCTCAGGAGTTCAGGTTGAGTTAGACTGAGTTAGACTGACACTTGAAGTGATGGGCAGAGACGGCGAGGAGACGGAGCGCTCGCATGCGCGGGGCCCCGGGGACGGCAGCCCTGCGCACTCTGCAGCAACTGGTGTGTCAATAAATCTTGTCTGCTCATTGTGCATCATTATCACCGCTCCTCCTGCATGTCCCTGGGACCCCCGCCAGTCAGGCCCGGGCTGCTCTCTGTAGGACCGCCGGGACGTCAAGCCTCAAAACCTGAAGCTGCGGAAATTCCTGCAGAGGCTCCCCAGGGCCCCCAGATCAGATGTGGAGTTTGTGCCGGACCCGGAGAGTTTCCATAGAAACCGCAACATCCGCGGAACAATTAGGCTGAAATGCTGAGGTCCATTCCTCAGGACACTGGCGGGAGAAGACGTGGAGGAAAAAGACGATGAAGTCCGGCGTTTCACATCGCAGAACAAGATGCTATTATGTCTTCTTATGAATTATTGAAGGTTTTAAGAGCTTCTTTGAAAAGGCGAGACGCATAATGGTCAGAAAACAATATCTGGCTTACTAGAAGAGGGAAAGTCAGGATCCCCTCTGGGGCCACTCCATGAGACACCAGACTCAGTGCTAATTAGCTGCTTGGGTTCCGTATCTTTCAGGAATTAAAGTGGATCTCTATGGCAGAAAATGCAACCTATCATATTCACAAGGGGGGGAGGGGGGCTGAAATCAAGACGCATGACCAACTTCCATTTTGTCTTCCCTTCCTTCATGGCAGGTAGCAAATAGGTAATCTGATAGATACCAAGTATCAGGGGCGGACTGACAACTCAGGGGGGATCATGGGGCCCCTGTGTCCTTGCCCACACTCAAAAAAGCCAATGAAAAAGGTACCAGGGGCATCTCATGGGGCCCCCTACTGACCCGAGTTTCCAAATGGTCAGTCCGCCCCTGCCAAGTATGTATCTGGACGGACCAGATACATACTGTGGGTATGGTCTGTGTGGGACCACCAGTCTCAGGGCAGACCTGTTGCAGGCTGCAGGTGGGGCCTGTTTGGGGCCACCAGTCACTGGGCAAACCTGAGACAGACTGTGGTTAGGGTCTAGGTGGGACCACCAATCATCGCAATCACTCAATGTATACTGTGGGTACCACAAATCGCTGGATGAACCTGAGACCTACTGGTTTTTGGGGTCTAGGTGAGACCACTGGTCAATGGGCAGTCCTGATGCCTACTGGGGTTCGGGTCTGGATGGCACCACCGGTTACAGGGCAGACCTGATGCATACTGTGGATGGGGTCTGGGTGGGGCCACCAGTCACTGAAAAGACCTGTTGCAGGCTGTGGGTGGGGTCTGTGTGGGACCACCAGTCACTGGGCAGACCTGTTGCAGGCAGTGGGTGGGGGTGGGACCACCTGTCACTAGGCAAACCTGATGCATACTGTGGATGGGGGTCTGGTTGAGGCCACAAGTCCCTGGGCAGACCTGATGCATACTGTGGGTGGGGCCTGGTTGGGGCTACCAGTTGCTGGACGGACCAGATGCATACTGTGGGTAGGGTCTGTGTGGGACCACCAGTCACTGGGCAGACCCGTTGCAGGCTGTGGGTGGGGTCTGTTTGGGGCCACCAGTTGCTGGGCAAACCTGAGACAAACTGTAGTTAGGGTCTAGGTGGGACCACCGATCATTGGAATCTCTCAATGTATACTGTAGGTAGAGTCTGGGCAGGACCACAAGTCGCTGGCTGAACCTGAGACCTACTGTTTTTGGGGCCTGGGTGGGACCACTGGTCAATAGGCAGTCCTGATGCCTACTGTGGTTCAGGTCTGGGTGGGGCCATCAGTCACTGGGCAGACGTGCTGCATACTGTGGGTGGGGTCTAGGTGGCACCACTAGTTTCTGGGCAGACCCAATGCCTGCTGTGTGTGGGGTCTGGTTTGGACCACCAGTCACTGGATGAACCTGAGGAAGACTGTGGTTGGGGTCAATTGCATTTTGTAAACCAGAATTAAAACTGTCTGCCACTCTGCCCTCTACTCCTATCTGCATGTTCCTCATAAGCACCAGCCCACTGCAACACAACTGATTGGCTCCTTATGCTACTTGCATCTCCCAGTCTGAGCTCTGCTGTACAGGGACTACAAGGGACTGGTATCAGGTCAAATTCAGGTGTACTGCTTACATTTACAACTTACCATTTTAACCGGCACAGACTTCTAAGAGGCCGATAGACAACAGACTTCGTCCAACACCTGGAAGTCGAACTCTTTCCACCAAGTCAACCTATCAATGGTTCACATTCAACCATCAGACCACCAACTAACAAGCCGCAATGAACCCGTCATCATGTGACCTGTTCTGTAAGCCATCCAAAGGTGAACAAAGTGTCCATCTCTGGACACAATCTCTTCCAATTCAAGATCAGTGAAGACTCAGTGAACCGCTTGTCATTCATAAATAAATTAGTAGTCAATTGTTAATCATCTGCAGATCAATGGCCAGCTAACCTCTGACCAATAATCCGAAATCTACTGACTAATCAATTGGTAAGGAAAGTTCTATCGCTCATCTCGTCAATCACTAATCAGCCACTTAGAATTGCTGAACAAACCAGAGAGGCCAAGTAACCATTTATCAATGAAGGTTCAGAAATGATTAACCGGGTATTACACGCGGGTCACGCACAGCTCAGTAACGCAACTGCCTTTCCTTCAGCCGGGTCTGGAGCCAAAATCTGGAGCAAGCTTCTAATGTAAGATGGGCCATGGAGGACCACAGCTTAGGCCAAGGCTGCCATTAGAAATGGTGGCCCCTGTACAGCCTACCTGACAAGGACCCCAACTGAACACACAGGGTAAAATATTCTACACTATATTCAATATTGCAAGATATCCAACCCATGTGGGCAATCATGTTACAAGGTTGGGGATGAGGCATCAGGCTTCCGTTTAGGAATGTTTATAGAATGGTGCAGAGGCAGCAGAACGAGGGATGGACCCTGAGATTCGTGGACAGGCTGGCCATGAATGACTATAGGGACAGGCTGGCCATGAATGACTATAGGGACAGGCTGGCCATGAATTGCTATGGGAACAGGATGACCATGAATGGTTATGGGGACAAGCTGGCCATGAATGGCTATGGGGACAGGCTGGCTATGGAGACTGGCTGCTCATGAATGGCTATGGCAACAGCTGGACATGTATAGCTATTGGAACTGGCTGTCCATGAGTGGCTATGGGGACAGGCTGTCCATGAATGGCTATGGAGACAAACTGTTCATGAATGGTTATGGAGACAGGCTGGCTATGGAGACTGGCTGGCCATGTATAGCTATTGGAACTGGCTGTCTTGAAATGGCGTTGGGGACAGGCTGGCCATGAATGGCTATGGGAATAGGATGGCCATGAATGGTTATGGAGACAGGCTAGCTATGGGGACTGGCTGCCCATGAATGGCTATGGGGACAAGATGGCCATGTATAGCTATTGGAACTAGCTGTCCATGAATGGCTATGGGGACAGGTTGGCCATGAATAGCTATGGGGACAAGATGGCCATGTATAGCTATTGGAACTGGCTGTCCATGAATGGCTATGGGGACAGGTTGGCCATGAATAGCTATGGGGACAAGCTGGCCATGTATAGCTATGGGGACAGGCTGGACATGAAAGGCTATGGAGACTGGCTATGAAAGGCTATGGAGTCTGGCTGGCCATGAATGGCTATGGGGACAGGATGGGAGACAGGCTGGTTATGGAGACTGGATGGCCATGAATAGCTATGGGGACCTGAGTACCTGACCTCACTCATGGACACAAATGTTCACAGACACCCTTCAAAATCTTGTAGAAAGTCTTCACAGAAGAGTATAGGATGTTATACCCAAAAAGGGGGCAAATACATATTATTGTCCATGGGTGAATGGGGCAACTTCATATTAATGGCTATGGGGGAGAGAGGGGCAGCTCCGTAATAAAAGCCCAAGGAGGAGAGGAGAAGCTCCATATTAATGTGCATGGGGGGATGGGGCAACTCCATAATAATGGCCATGGGGGAAGTGGAGCAGCTCCATATTAATGGCCATGGTGGGAGAATGGCAACTCCATAATAATGTCCATGGGGAGGGGGGCAATTCCATAATATTGGTCATGGGGAGGAGAGTGGCAACCCCATAATAATGTCCATGGGGGGATGGGGCAATTCCATGTTAATGGACATGGGGGGAGGGGGCAGCTCCATATTAATGACCCTGGAAGGAGAAGAGCAACTCCATGTTAGTAGACTTGCTGGGAGAGTGGCAACTCCATAATGATGTCCATGGGGGGATGGGGCAACTCCATAATAATGGCCATGAGGGGAGGGGTCAGCTCCATATTAATGACCCTGGGAGGAGAGGAACAACTACTTATTAATGTCGATGGGAAGGATGGGATTCTCACAGACACCCTCCAAAATCTTGTAGAAAGACTTCACAGAAGAGTATAGGATGTTATACCCACAAAGGGGGCAAATTCAGATTATTGTTTATGGGTGAATGGGGCAACTCCATATTAATGGCGATGGGGGAGAGAGGGGCAGCTCCATAATAAAAGCTCAGGAGGAGAGGGGAAGCTCCATATTGTGTATGGGGGGATGGGGCAACTCCATATTAATGACCATGGGGGGAGAGGGGCAACTCTATAATAATGTCCACGGGGGGATAGGGCAACTCCATATTATTGACCATGGGGGGAAAGGGGCAACTCTATAATAACGTCCATGGGGGGATAGGGCAACTCCATATTATTGACCATGGGGGGGAGAGGGGCAGCTCCATATTAATGTCCATGGGGGGATAGGGCAACTCCATATTATTGACTATGGGGGGGAGAGGGGCAGCTCCATATTAATGTCCATGGGGGGATAGGGCAACTCCATATTAATGTCCATGGGGAATGTTGAAACTTCATGTTAATTATCCTAGGAGGAGAGGGACAACTACTTGTTACTGACCTGGGGGGGGGGGGGGGTTGGGGCAACTCCATAATAATGTCCGTGGGGGAAGGGGAGCAAATCCATAATAATGACCCTGGGGGACAGGGGCAACTCCATAATAATGTCCATGGGGAATGGAGAAACTCCATGTCAATGATCCAAGGAGGAGAGGGACAACTACCTGTTAATGACCTGGGGGGATTGGTGCAACTCCATAATAATGTCCATGGGGGAAAGGGGCAACTCCATATTATTGACTATGGAGGGGAGAGGGGCAGCTCCATAATAATGTCCATGGGGGAAAGGGGCAACTCCATATTAATATATTAATGGCCTTTGTGGGAGAGTGGCAACTCCATAATAATGTTCATGGGGGGGAGGGGCAACTCCATATTAACATCATGGGGGGTTGGGGCAACTCCATATTAACAGCCATGGGGGGAGGGGGGGAAACTCCATGTTAACAGCCATGGAGGGAGAGAGGCAATTCCCTATTAGTGGCCTGGGGGGGGGGCAACTCCATGCTAATGGCCATGGTTGTAGGATGGGATGTCCGACCAGCTCATAGACATGTCATGGTGAGGTGATACATGAGGACAAGTGAAAAAAAATATGCAATTTACCAAATTTGAAGATAAATTCTGTAACCAATTAAACACATTTTTCACAGAAAATAAAATAAAACAGGTCAGATTTTTCCTTTGGCGCAGCGGTTCCTGGGGGGGGGGGAGGGGGGTTGGGCACATCTTCTTGGCCGTCAGCACAAGGCCATCTATGAGGCTTCATACATTGAATGATAGGTTCTACCTTCTACCTAATTCCAGATATCACAACACATTTGAGGGCTGATTGTCCGGAGCTCAGACAGCAGGTATGCCGGGGGAGATAGATGAGTCAGCCAGGTCTGTGAGATGGGATTGATCAATAAGTTATTATAGAATAAAATAAGCGGCGAGCGGCGGCTCCCCAACGCTGGGCTTGTTACAGATTACGCTCTTTCTTCTGCGCAGGACGCCGAGCGCCAATATGTCCGCTCTGTGTGTAATTAGCTGCAAACTGTTTTATGCAGATTTCTTCACTAGCGCCGGCCTGCTGGATCCTTGTTTACAACAAACTCCAATCTGCTTGTCCTCGGGTTCTTCTCTACGTTTGATCCGATTTCCAGCCGTTTGTTCCATTTTCAAGGTTCCGGCCACTTCCATGTTCCAATGACACCACGCAACTCCTTCCAAAATCGGCCCAAAGCTCAGTAAGACCGGCGTCAAGGCAGATGTCAAGCAGGTCGACTTTTAGCGGGCGTCCATCGCTGACGCCGTCAGATCTATTTCCCACCATCAGCGATGATGTCACCATTGCCCAAAATCGGAATATTTTTGCATAAAATTTACTCGGAGGAAATTTCGGTCTTAGCGACAGTTATTGAGTTTCCAGGGCGCAAGGAAAGTCTAATGATGGAGCCCACATGGAAGAAAATGTATTTTAAATATTCTTCCCAAATATGTTGACATATATTTTAAATACTACAATTTTGGCCGTATTCAATATATTTCAAAATAAATATATATATATATACTGTGTGTTGAGAGATATAGATATATATTTTTTTTTTTTATATTTTTTTTAAATATACTGAATACGGCCAAAATTAGTAGTATTTAAAATATATGTCAACATATTTGGGAAAAATAAGTATGTTGAAATGCGTTTTTTAAATATTACAAAATTTAGGAAAAATATTTTTAAAAATACATTTATTCTACATTTTTGGAACGCATTTACAAATATATGTAAAAATATATGTTAATATGACTCTTTTATATGTTAAAAAAATCTGAGGAATATATTTTAAAAATATATATTTTTAAAACAAATTTTTCATATATTTTGTAATATATAAAAAATGCACTTTAACATACAGAACGATGTTTATAAACAATGTTACTTTGTATCTCTATCTCCCATCTGATCGATGTTTATAAACAATGTTACTTTGTATCTCTCCATCTCCCGTCTGATCGATGTTTATAAACAATGTTACTTTGTATCTCTCCATCTCCCGTCTGATCGATGTTTATAAACAATGTTACTTTGTATCTCTATCTCCCGTCTGATCGATGTTTATAAACAATGTTACTTTGTATCTCTCTATCTCCCGTCTGATCGATCTTTATAAACAATGTTACTTTGTATCTCTCCATCTCCCGTCTGATCGATGTTTATAAACAATGTTACTTTGTATCTCTCCATCTCCCGTCTGATCGATGTTTATAAACAATGTTACTTTGTATCTCTATCTCCCGTCTGATCGATGTTTATAAACAATGTTACTTTGTATCTCTCTATCTCCCGTCTGATCGATGTTTATAAACAATGTTACTTTGTATCTCTATCTCCCGTCTGATCGTTGTTTATAAACAATGTTACTTTGTATCTCTCCATCTCCCGTCTGATCGATGTTTATAAACAATGTTACTTTGTATCTCTATATCGCCCGTCTGATCGATGTTTATAAACAATGTTACTTTGTATCTCTCCATCTCCCGTCTGAGCGATGTTTATAAACAATGTTACTTTGTATCTCTCCATCTCCCGTCTGATCGATGTTTATAAACAATGTTACTTTGTATCTCTATCTCCCATCTGATCGATGTTTATAAACAATGTTACTTTGTATCTCTCCATCTCCCGTCTGATCGATGTTTATAAACAATGTTACTTTGTATCTCTATCTCCCATCTGATCGATGTTTATAAACAATGTTACTTTGTATCTCTCCATCTCCCGTCTGATCGATGTTTATAAACAATGTTACTTTGTATCTCTATCTCCCGTCTGATCGATGTTTATAAACAATGTTACTTTGTATCTCTATCTCCCGTCTGATCAATGTTTATAAACAATGTTACTTTGTATCTCTATATCGCCCGTCTGATCGATGTTTATAAACAATGTTACTTTGTATCTCTCTATCCCTGTCTGATCGATGTTTATAAACAATGTTACTTTGTATCTCTCTATCTCCCGTCTGATCGATGTTTATAAACAATGTTACTTTGTATCTCTCCATCTCCCGTCTGATCGATGTTTATAAACAATGTTACTTTGTATCTCTCTATCTCCCGTCTGATCGATGTTTATAAACAATGTTACTTTGTATCTCTCCATCTCCCGTCTGATCGATGTTTATAAACAATGTTACTTTGTATCTCTCCATCTCCCGTCTGATCGATGTTTATAAACAATGTTACTTTGTATCTCTCCATCTCCCGTCTGATCGATGTTTATAAACAATTATACTTTGTATCTCCACACCTTTGACCTTACTACCATCGAGGAAGTCTCCAAGATCCTCTCTGATGCCCGCCTCACCACCTGCCCCCTCGACCCTATCCCCTCACAACTCCTACAACCTCCCTCCCCCTCCATCCTACGCTCCCTCACCCACATCTTTAATCTCTCCCTCTCCTCCAGCACATTCCCCTCCCCTCTGAAATATGCACACATCACCCCCATACTTAAAAAGCCCTCCCTGGACCCCAATGACCCGAACAACCTCAGACCCATCTCCCTGCTCCCATTTACATCTAAACTCCTCGAGCGCCTCGTCTACACCCGCCTGAGTTCCTACCTCAACGACAACAACCTCCTCGATCCCCTACAGTCCGGCTTCCGTCCCCTACACTCCACCGAAACCGCCTTACTCACCTCTCCAACGACCTGCTAACCGCCAAAGCTAATGGCCACTATTCAGTGCTCCTACTCCTTGACCTCTCTGCGGCCTTCGACACAGTCGACCACCCCCTCCTCCTCAAAATACTACACTCCCTCGGCCTCAGAGATTCTGCTCTCTCCTGGCTCTCATCCTACCTGTCACAACGCTCCTTCAGCGTTACCTATAATGCTACCACCTCCCCCTCACTCCCCCTCTCTGTTGGGGTCCCTCAAGGCTCTGTCCTCGGGCCCCTTCTCTTCTCCATCTACACCTCCTCCCTTGGCCAACTCATACACTCTCACGGCTTCAACTACCTCTATGCCGACGACTCACAAATCTATCCCTCAACCCCCCACCTCACCCCCTCGGTCTCCGCCCGAATCACACACCTACTGAGCGACATATCAGACTGGATGTCACTCCACTTCCTTAAACTGAACCTCTCCAAAACCGAGCTTCTTGTCTTCCCCCCAGCCCGGATACCACCCCCCATTGATTTCTCCATCATGTCCAACAACGCCACCATCAAACCCGCCCCGCAGGCCAGAGTACTTGGTGTCATTCTGGACTCCAACCTATCCTTCCAGCCCCATGTCCAATCACTAACAAACTCGTGCAGACTCCACCTCTGCAACATGCAGACTCCACCTCCGCAACATGCAGACTCCGCCTCCGCAACATGCAGACTCCGCCTCCGCAACATCGCCAAAATCCGCACGTTCCTAACCCCAGAAACCACTAAACAGCTCATCCACTCCCTCATCATATCACGACTCGACTACTGCAACTCCCTCCTCACTGGCCTGCCTCGCCGCTGGCTATCCCCGCTTCAGTCCATCCTGAATACGGCTGCCAGACTCATTCACCTTTCCAACCGCTCCATCTCCACCACCCCCCTCTGCCAATCCCTCCACTGGCCTCCACTCAGTGTCCTCCACCCCCCTCTGCCAATCCCTCCACTGGCCTCCACTCAGTGTCCTCCACCCCCCTCTGCCAATCCCTCCACTGGCCTCCACTCAGTGTCCTCCACCCCTCTCTGCCAATCCCTCCACTGGCCTCCACTCAGTGTCCTCCACCCCCCTCTGCCAATCCCTCCACTGGCCTCCACTCAGTGTCCTCCACCCCTTTCTGCCAATCCCTCCACTGGCTTCCGATTGCCCAACGGATCAAATTCAAAATCCTAACACTGACGTACAAAGCCGTCCACCATACTGCCCCGAACTACATCACTGACCTAATATCCAAGTACCGCCCAACACGCACACTCCGCTCCTCACAAGACCTCCTTCTCTCTAGTTCCCTGGTCTCCTCCTCCCATGCCCGCCTCCAGGACTTCTCCAGGGTGTCACCCATCCTCTGGAACTCCCTGCCCCAACCCATCAGATTATCACCTACTCTCCTCTCCTTTAGGCGCACCCTGAAAACCCATCTCTTCAGGGAAGCCTACCCCACCCCCTGCTAACCTGCCAACCTCCTCCACTCTTCCTACCACCCCATCCCCCACAGCTATCTCCTCCTGTACCACCATCCCCTCCCTCCTAGATTGTAAGCTCCAAGGATCAGGGCCCTCGATCCCCTCATGTATTACATTGTATTGGTATTGTTCTGTCACATGTTCTGTCCCCCTCTGTAATGTACAGCGCTGAGCCAACTATGGGGGCTTTATAAATACTGTATAATAATAATATTAATCTCTCCATCTCCCGTCTGATCGATGTTTATAAACAATGTTACTTTGTATCTCTCTATCTCCTGTCTGATCGATGTTTATAAACAATGTTACTTTGTATCTCTCCATCTCCCGTCTGATCGATGTTTATGAACAATGTTACTTTGTATCTCTCTATCTCCCGTCTGATCGATGTTTATAAACAATGTTACTTTGTATCTCTCCATCTCCCATCTGATCGATGTTTATAAACAATGTTACTTTGTATCTCTCTATCTCCCGTCTGATCGATGTTTATAAACAATGTTACTTTGTATCTCTCTATCTCCTGTCTGATCGATGTTTATAAACAATGTTACTTTGTATCTCTCCATCTCCCGTCTGATCGATGTTTATAAACAATGTTACTTTGTATCTCTCCATCTCCCGCCTGAGCGATGTTTATAAACAATGTTACTTTGTATCTCTATCTCCCGTCTGATCGATGTTTATAAACAATGTTACTTTGTATCTCTCTATCTCCCGTCTGATCGATGTTTATAAACAATGTTACTTTGTATCTCTCCATCTCCCGTCTGATCGATGTTTATAAACAATGTTACTTTGTATCTCTATCTCCCGTCTGATCGATGTTTATAAACAATGTTACTTTGTATCTCTATCCCCCGTCTGATCGATGTTTATAAACAATGTTACTTTGTATCTCTCCATCTCCCGTCTGATCGATGTTTATAAACAATGTTACTTTGTATCTCTATCTCCCGTCTGATCGATGTTTATAAACAATGTTACTTTGTATCTCTATCTCCCGTCTGATCGATGTTTATAAACAATGTTACTTTGTATCTCTATCTCCCGTCTGATCGATGTTTATAAACAATGTTACTTTGTATCTCTATCCCCCGTCTGATCGATGTTTATAAACAATGTTACTTTGTATCTCTCCATCTCCCGTCTGATCGATGTTTATAAACAATGTTACTTTGTATCTCTCCATCTCCCGTCTGATCGATGTTTATAAACAATGTTACTTTGTATCTCTCCATCTCCCGTCTGATCGATGTTTATAAACAATGTTACTTTGTATCTCTCCATCTCCCGTCTGATCGATGTTTATAAACAATGTTACTTTGTATCTCTACATCTCCCGTCTGATCGATGTTTATAAACAATGTTACTTTGTATCTCTCCATCCCCCGTCTGATCGATGTTTATAAACAATGTTACTTTGTATCTCTCCATCTCCCGTCTGATCGATGTTTATAAACAATGTTACTTTGTATCTCTATCTCCCGTCTGATCGATGTTTATAAACAATGTTACTTTGTATCTCCATCCCCCGTCTGATCGATGTTTATAAACAATGTTACTTTGTATCTCTCCATCCCCCGTCTGATCGATGTTTATAAACAATGTTACTTTGTATCTCTCCATCCCCCGTCTGATCGATGTTTATAAACAATGTTACTTTGTATCTCTCCATCTCCCGTCTGATCGATGTTTATAAACAATGTTACTTTGTATCTATCTCCCGTCTGATCGATGTTTATAAACAATGTTACTTTGTATCTCTCCATCTCCCGTCTGATCGATGTTTATAAACAATGTTACTTTGTATCTATCTCCCGTCTGATCGATGTTTATAAACAATGTTACTTTGTATCTCTCCATCTCCCGTCTGATCGATGTTTATAAACAATGTTACTTTGTATCTCTCTATCTCCCGTCTGATCGATGTTTATAAACAATGTTACTTTGTATCTCTATCTCCCATCTGATCGATGTTTATAAACAATGTTACTTTGTATCTCTATCTCCCGTCTGATCGATGTTTATAAACAATGTTACTTTGTATCTCTCCATCTCCCGTCTGATCGATGTTTATAAACAATGTTACTTTGTATCTCTCCATCTCCCATCTGATCGATGTTTATAAACAATGTTACTTTGTATCTCTCCATCTCCCATCTGATCGATGTTTATAAACAATGTTACTTTGTATCTCTCTCTATCTCCCGTCTGATCGATGTTTATAAACAATGTTACTTTGTATCTCTCCATCTCCCGTCTGATCGATGTTTATAAACAATGTTACTTTGTATCTCTCCATCTCCCGTCTGATCGATGTTTATAAACAATGTTACTTTGTATCTCTCTATCTCCCGTCTGATCGATGTTTATAAACAATGTTACTTTGTATCTCTCTATCCCCCGTCTGATCGATGTTTATAAACAATGTTACTTTGTATCTCTCTATCCCCCGTCTGATCGATGTTTATAAACAATGTTACTTTGTATCTCTCTATCCCCCGTCTGATCGATGTTTATAAACAATGTTACTTTGTATCTCTCCATCTCCCGTCTGATCGATGTTTATAAATAATGTTACTTTGTATCTCTCTCTCCCATCTGATCGATGTTTATAAACAATGTTACTTTGTATCTCTCTATCTCCCGTCTGATCGATGTTTATAAACAATGTTACTTTGTATCTCTCTATCTCCCGTCTGATTGATGTTTATAAACAATGTTACTTTGTATCTCCATCTCCCGTCTGATCGATGTTTATAAACAATGTTACTTTGTATCTCTCCATCTCCCGTCTGATCGATGTTTATAAACAATGTTACTTTGTATCTCTCCATCTCCCGACTGATCGATGTTTATAAACAATGTTACTTTGTATCTCTCCATCTCCCGTCTGATCGATGTTTATAAACAATGTTACTTTGTATCTCTATCTTCCGTCTGATCGATGTTTATAAACAATGTTACTTTGTATCTCTATCTTCCGTCTGATCGACGTTTATAAACAATGTTACTTTGTATCTCTATCTCCCGTCTGATCGATGTTTATAAACAATGTTACTTTGTATCTCTATCTTCCGTCTGATCGACGTTTATAAACAATGTTACTTTGTATCTCTATCTTCCGTCTGATCGATGTTTATAAACAATGTTACTTTGTATCTCTCCATCTCCCGTCTGATCGATGTTTATAAACAATGTTACTTTGTATCTCTCCATCTCCCGTCTGATCGATGTTTATAAACAATGTTACTTTGTATCTCTCCATCTCTCGTCTGATCGATGTTTATAAACAATGTTACTTTGTATCTCTCCATCTCCTGTCTGATCGATGTTTATAAACAATGTTACTTTGTATCTCTCCATCTCTCGTCTGATCGATGTTTATAAACAATGTTACTTTGTATCTCTCCATCTCCCGTCTGATCGATGTTTATAAACAATGTTACTTTGTATCTCTCTATCTCCTGTCTGATCGATGTTTATAAACAATGTTACTTTGTATCTCTCCATCTCCCGTCTGATCGATGTTTATGAACAATGTTACTTTGTATCTCTCTATCTCCCGTCTGATCGATGTTTATAAACAATGTTACTTTGTATCTCTCCATCTCCCATCTGATCGATGTTTATAAACAATGTTACTTTGTATCTCTCTATCTCCCGTCTGATCGATGTTTATAAACAATGTTACTTTGTATCTCTCTATCTCCTGTCTGATCGATGTTTATAAACAATGTTACTTTGTATCTCTCCATCTCCCGTCTGATCGATGTTTATAAACAATGTTACTTTGTATCTCTCCATCTCCCGCCTGAGCGATGTTTATAAACAATGTTACTTTGTATCTCTATCTCCCGTCTGATCGATGTTTATAAACAATGTTACTTTGTATCTCTCTATCTCCCGTCTGATCGATGTTTATAAACAATGTTACTTTGTATCTCTCCATCTCCCGTCTGATCGATGTTTATAAACAATGTTACTTTGTATCTCTATCTCCCGTCTGATCGATGTTTATAAACAATGTTACTTTGTATCTCTATCCCCCGTCTGATCGATGTTTATAAACAATGTTACTTTGTATCTCTCCATCTCCCGTCTGATCGATGTTTATAAACAATGTTACTTTGTATCTCTATCTCCCGTCTGATCGATGTTTATAAACAATGTTACTTTGTATCTCTATCTCCCGTCTGATCGATGTTTATAAACAATGTTACTTTGTATCTCTATCTCCCGTCTGATCGATGTTTATAAACAATGTTACTTTGTATCTCTATCCCCCGTCTGATCGATGTTTATAAACAATGTTACTTTGTATCTCTCTCTCCCCCGTCTGATCGATGTTTATAAACAATGTTACTTTGTATCTCTCCATCTCCCGTCTGATCGATGTTTATAAACAATGTTACTTTGTATCTCTCCATCTCCCGTCTGATCGATGTTTATAAACAATGTTACTTTGTATCTCTCCATCTCCCGTCTGATCGATGTTTATAAACAATGTTACTTTGTATCTCTCCATCTCCCGTCTGATCGATGTTTATAAACAATGTTACTTTGTATCTCTCCATCTCCCGTCTGATCGATGTTTATAAACAATGTTACTTTGTATCTCTACATCTCCCGTCTGATCGATGTTTATAAACAATGTTACTTTGTATCTCTCCATCCCCCGTCTGATCGATGTTTATAAACAATGTTACTTTGTATCTCTCCATCTCCCGTCTGATCGATGTTTATAAACAATGTTACTTTGTATCTCTATCTCCCGTCTGATCGATGTTTATAAACAATGTTACTTTGTATCTCCATCCCCCGTCTGATCGATGTTTATAAACAATGTTACTTTGTATCTCTCCATCCCCCGTCTGATCGATGTTTATAAACAATGTTACTTTGTATCTCTCCATCTCCCGTCTGATCGATGTTTATAAACAATGTTACTTTGTATCTATCTCCCGTCTGATCGATGTTTATAAACAATGTTACTTTGTATCTCTCCATCTCCCGTCTGATCGATGTTTATAAACAATGTTACTTTGTATCTCTATCTCCCGTCTGATCGATGTTTATAAACAATGTTACTTTGTATCTCTATCTCCCGTCTGATCGATGTTTATAAACAATGTTACTTTGTATCTCTCCATCTCCCGTCTGATCGATGTTTATAAACAATGTTACTTTGTATCTCTATCTTCCGTCTGATCGATGTTTATAAACAATGTTACTTTGTATCTCTATCTTCCGTCTGATCGACGTTTATAAACAATGTTACTTTGTATCTCTCCATCTCCCGTCTGATCGATGTTTATAAACAATGTTACTTTGTATCTCTATCTTCCGTCTGATCGACGTTTATAAACAATGTTACTTTGTATCTCTATCTCCCGTCTGATCGATGTTTATAAACAATGTTACTTTGTATCTCTATCTTCCGTCTGATCGACGTTTATAAACAATGTTACTTTGTATCTCTATCTTCCGTCTGATCGATGTTTATAAACAATGTTACTTTGTATCTCTCCATCTCCCGTCTGATCGATGTTTATAAACAATGTTACTTTGTATCTCTCCATCTCCCGTCTGATCGATGTTTATAAACAATGTTACTTTGTATCTCTCCATCTCTCGTCTGATCGATGTTTATAAACAATGTTACTTTGTATCTCTCCATCTCCTGTCTGATCGATGTTTATAAACAATGTTACTTTGTATCTCTCCATCTCTCGTCTGATCGATGTTTATAAACAATGTTACTTTGTATCTCTCCATCTCCCGTCTGATCGATGTTTATAAACAATGTTACTTTGTATCTCTCTATCTCCTGTCTGATCGATGTTTATAAACAATGTTACTTTGTATCTCTCCATCTCCCGTCTGATCGATGTTTATGAACAATGTTACTTTGTATCTCTCCATCTCCCGTCTGATCGATGTTTATGAACAATGTTACTTTGTATCTCTCCATCTCCCGTCTGATCGATGTTTATAAACAATGTTACTTTGTATCTCTCCATCTCCCATCTGATCGATGTTTATAAACAATGTTACTTTGTATCTCTCTATCTCCCGTCTGATCGATGTTTATAAACAATGTTACTTTGTATCTCTCTATCTCCTGTCTGATCGATGTTTATAAACAATGTTACTTTGTATCTCTCCATCTCCCGTCTGATCGATGTTTATAAACAATGTTACTTTGTATCTCTCCATCTCCCGCCTGAGCGATGTTTATAAACAATGTTACTTTGTATCTCTATCTCCCGTCTGATCGATGTTTATAAACAATGTTACTTTGTATCTCTCTATCTCCCGTCTGATCGATGTTTATAAACAATGTTACTTTGTATCTCTCCATCTCCCGTCTGATCGATGTTTATAAACAATGTTACTTTGTATCTCTATCCCCCGTCTGATCGATGTTTATAAACAATGTTACTTTGTATCTCTCCATCTCCCGTCTGATCGATGTTTATAAACAATGTTACTTTGTATCTCTATCTCCCGTCTGATCGATGTTTATAAACAATGTTACTTTGTATCTCTATCTCCCGTCTGATCGATGTTTATAAACAATGTTACTTTGTATCTCTATCTCCCGTCTGATCGATGTTTATAAACAATGTTACTTTGTATCTCTATCCCCCGTCTGATCGATGTTTATAAACAATGTTACTTTGTATCTCTCTCTCCCCCGTCTGATCGATGTTTATAAACAATGTTACTTTGTATCTCTCCATCTCCCGTCTGATCGATGTTTATAAACAATGTTACTTTGTATCTCTCCATCTCCCGTCTGATCGATGTTTATAAACAATGTTACTTTGTATCTCTCCATCTCCCGTCTGATCGATGTTTATAAACAATGTTACTTTGTATCTCTCCATCTCCCGTCTGATCGATGTTTATAAACAATGTTACTTTGTATCTCTCCATCTCCCGTCTGATCGATGTTTATAAACAATGTTACTTTGTATCTCTACATCTCCCGTCTGATCGATGTTTATAAACAATGTTACTTTGTATCTCTCCATCCCCCGTCTGATCGATGTTTATAAACAATGTTACTTTGTATCTCTCCATCTCCCGTCTGATCGATGTTTATAAACAATGTTACTTTGTATCTCTATCTCCCGTCTGATCGATGTTTATAAACAATGTTACTTTGTATCTCCATCCCCCGTCTGATCGATGTTTATAAACAATGTTACTTTGTATCTCTCCATCCCCCGTCTGATCGATGTTTATAAACAATGTTACTTTGTATCTCTCCATCCCCCGTCTGATCGATGTTTATAAACAATGTTACTTTGTATCTCTCCATCTCCCGTCTGATCGATGTTTATAAACAATGTTACTTTGTATCTATCTCCCGTCTGATCGATGTTTATAAACAATGTTACTTTGTATCTCTCCATCTCCCGTCTGATCGATGTTTATAAACAATGTTACTTTGTATCTATCTCCCGTCTGATCGATGTTTATAAACAATGTTACTTTGTATCTCTCCATCTCCCGTCTGATCGATGTTTATAAACAATGTTACTTTGTATCTCTCTATCTCCCGTCTGATCGATGTTTATAAACAATGTTACTTTGTATCTCTATCTCCCATCTGATCGATGTTTATAAACAATGTTACTTTGTATCTCTATCTCCCGTCTGATCGATGTTTATAAACAATGTTACTTTGTATCTCTCCATCTCCCGTCTGATCGATGTTTATAAACAATGTTACTTTGTATCTCTCCATCTCCCATCTGATCGATGTTTATAAACAATGTTACTTTGTATCTCTCCATCTCCCATCTGATCGATGTTTATAAACAATGTTACTTTGTATCTCTCTCTATCTCCCGTCTGATCGATGTTTATAAACAATGTTACTTTGTATCTCTCCATCTCCCGTCTGATCGATGTTTATAAACAATGTTACTTTGTATCTCTCCATCTCCCGTCTGATCGATGTTTATAAACAATGTTACTTTGTATCTCTCTATCTCCCGTCTGATCGATGTTTATAAACAATGTTACTTTGTATCTCTCTATCCCCCGTCTGATCGATGTTTATAAACAATGTTACTTTGTATCTCTCTATCCCCCGTCTGATCGATGTTTATAAACAATGTTACTTTGTATCTCTCTATCCCCCGTCTGATCGATGTTTATAAACAATGTTACTTTGTATCTCTCTATCCCCCGTCTGATCGATGTTTATAAACAATGTTACTTTGTATCTCTCCATCTCCCGTCTGATCGATGTTTATAAATAATGTTACTTTGTATCTCTCTCTCCCATCTGATCGATGTTTATAAACAATGTTACTTTGTATCTCTCTATCTCCCGTCTGATCGATGTTTATAAACAATGTTACTTTGTATCTCTCTATCTCCCGTCTGATTGATGTTTATAAACAATGTTACTTTGTATCTCCATCTCCCGTCTGATCGATGTTTATAAACAATGTTACTTTGTATCTCTCCATCTCCCGTCTGATCGATGTTTATAAACAATGTTACTTTGTATCTCTCCATCTCCCGACTGATCGATGTTTATAAACAATGTTACTTTGTATCTCTCCATCTCCCGTCTGATCGATGTTTATAAACAATGTTACTTTGTATCTCTATCTTCCGTCTGATCGATGTTTATAAACAATGTTACTTTGTATCTCTATCTTCCGTCTGATCGACGTTTATAAACAATGTTACTTTGTATCTCTATCTCCCGTCTGATCGATGTTTATAAACAATGTTACTTTGTATCTCTATCTTCCGTCTGATCGACGTTTATAAACAATGTTACTTTGTATCTCTATCTTCCGTCTGATCGATGTTTATAAACAATGTTACTTTGTATCTCTCCATCTCCCGTCTGATCGATGTTTATAAACAATGTTACTTTGTATCTCTCCATCTCCCGTCTGATCGATGTTTATAAACAATGTTACTTTGTATCTCTCCATCTCTCGTCTGATCGATGTTTATAAACAATGTTACTTTGTATCTCTCCATCTCTCGTCTGATCGATGTTTATAAACAATGTTACTTTGTATCTCTCCATCTCCCGTCTGATCGATGTTTATAAACAATGTTACTTTGTATCTCTCCATCTCCCGTCTGATCGATGTTTATAAACAATGTTACTTTGGGAAGATCTGAAGGTACAACTTGTGAAGGGGAACAGATGGCTCTGCGGTGATGTGTGATGACAGTATGCCCCGTGACTTATTAGCTGCACCCCCACCCCCTGCCTAAGCCCCACCCCCTGCCTAAGCCCTGCAGGTTCCCCATATCTGGCAGCACCCGCCCCCCCCCCCCCCCGCACCTCCGGTGCACTTTGAGTCTGGAGCTCCCGCCACCCTTCTGATGCCTCCATGTTACTTGTGAGCTAAGTTCGGCTCTGTACGCGGCGGGGTTGGGCACAGCCGCTCGTCTAAATCGCTGCGAGAAAATCTGATTAGATGAAAATAGAAAACGGCGAAGTACAAACTGCGTCTGTGGAAAACACTTACGAGCGCAAATCTCTCCAGCGCCAGAAAAAGACTCTGAAGTGTTATTTCCTTAATCCCGATCCGAGGAATAAAGACTTTTCACGTCTCCGAATTCCGGGGAAGAAATCGAATTTCCTGTCTGCGGAGTCAGATATACAAATATATAGATTCAGGCCGCTGAGGAGGCGCGAGCCGAGCCGCCTGATCCTTCGCATGGCATATGGTGGATCCGAGGTGCGACTTCCCGGAACAGGCGAGAAATAGGCAGCGTTGGATCAGCAGAAATGGCGCACTCCTGAGACTCGCCACCGAATCCTCAATGTCGGGATCTGCATCTGCCGAGAGCGCAATGTCGGGTATCGTCTGTGAAAGTCGAACATTTCTACAGATCATAATGGAGGAGAATTCTGCATTCTATACAAACTCACCGCATTCCCACCATTCATCCATCATCCCATCCAGCAGGAGACTTTGTAGGAGAAGTCTCCCCTCCCCCACTGATCAGACTGTACATTGTACCTTTGTAGAAGGAGGAGGAGGCATTTCCTCAGTCTCCTCCCCCAGTGATCAGACTGTACATTGTAACTTTGTAGAAGGAAGGGGAAGCATTTCCTCAGTCTCCCCTCCCCCAGTGATCAGACTGTACATTGTAACTTTGTAGAAGGAGGAGGAGACATTTGTTCAGTCTCCCCTCCCCCAGTGATCAGACTGTACATTGTAACTTTGTAGAAGGAGGAGGAGGCATTTCCTCAGTCTCCTCCCCCAGTGATCAGACTGTACATTGTAACTTTGTAGAAGGAGGAGGAGGAGACATTTGTTCAGTCTCCCCTCCCCCAGTGATCAGACTGTACATTGTAACTTTGTAGAAGGAGGAGGAGGCATTTCCTCAGTCTCCTCCCCCGGTGATCAGACTGTACATTGTAACTTTGTAGAAGGAGGGGGAGGCATTTCCTCAGTCTCCTCCCCCGGTGATCAGACTGTACATTGTAACTTAGTAGAGAGCCTGCAGCAGGGGCTGATCTATGTCAGACATTTGTGAACACAGTCAGGAACTGCACAGGCTCCAGGATTTACATATCTGAGCCGGGATCTCAGCCCAGGAAGTAGATGGTGTCCTTTGGTGATGGCCGTCCCCCAGATCTGGATGTCTTCTGATGAGGATCCCTCAGACTGCCAATCACACAAGGCCTTGGCAGGGATCATGTGATCTACATTCCGCGGTTATCCTTCATGGATCTGATGAGCTTTTCAGATATTTATTATCCTGTCCTCAGTGACAGATCCTCTTTACCTTGTATGACCCCCCTCCCCCCCTTGTCATCCCCCCTCCCCCCCTTGTCATCCCCCCTCCCCCCCCCTTGTAGTCCGCCCGGCGCTCCCCGCGTCAGTATCATGGGAAGTATTGCTCAGGAAGGAGGATCCCCCCAGTGACAAGATGGACATGTTCCCCATCAGGAGGAATAATGAGGAAGAAATATGAATGATTTGTCGGTCTTTGAAGCGGATGAGACGGCCGCTGATTATTATTCTCTGTATGACACCGCGCCGCCACCGCGAGGAGAATCCCAAATCACAGGAACCGCCCGTGTATGTGTTGTAGATTATAACCCAACTAAATGTACGTCAGCCATGGGGGGGGCAGGAAATGGTGGGGGGGAAAGTTGATACATGTTCCATCATATTCGTCTATTCCAGCTTGAACATGGAGGACCCCAACTAATAATTACTATATCAGTGGGAAGAATGTCCCTTACATTGGGGGTCAGTGGGAAGAATGTCCCTTACATTGGGGGTCAGTGGGAAGAATGTCCCTTACATTGGGGGTCAGTGGGAAGAATGTCCCTTACATTGGTGGTCAGTGGGAAGAATGTCCCTTACATTGGGGGTCAGGGGGAAGAATGTCCCTTACATTGGGGGTCAGTGGGAAGAATGCCCCTTACATTGGGGGTCAGTGGGAAGAATGTCCCTTACATTGGTGATCAGTGGGAAGAATGTCCCTTACATTGGTGGTCAGTGGGAAGAATGTCCCTTACATTGGGGGTCAGTGGGAAGAATGTCCCTTACATTGGGGGTCAGTGGGAAGAATGTCCCTTACATTGGGGGTCAGTGGGAAGAATGTCCCTTACATTGGTGATCAGTGGGAGGAATGTCCCTTACATTGGGGGGGTCAGTGGGAAGAATGTCCCTTACATTGGGGGATCAGTGGGAAGAATGTCCCTTACATTGGGGGATCAGTGGGAAGAATGCCCCTTACATTGGGGGTCAGGGGGAAGAATGTCCCTTACATTGGTGGTCAGTGGGAAGAATGTCCCTTACATTGGGGGTCAGTGGGAAGAATGTCCCTTTCATTGGGGGGTCAGTGGGAAGAATGTCCCTTACATTGGGGGTCAGTGGGAAGAATGTCCCTTACATTGGGGGTCAGTGGGAAGAATGTCCCTTACATTGGGGGTCAGTGGGAAGAATGTCCCTTACATTGGTGATCAGTGGGAAGAATGTCCCTTACATTGGGGGTCAGTGGGAAGAATGTCCCTTACATTGGGGGTCAGTGGGAAGAATGTCCCTTACATTGGTGGTCAGTGGGAAGAATGTCCCTTACATTTGGGGTCAGTGGGAAGAATGTCCCTTACATTGGGGGTCAGTGGGAAGAATGTCCCTTACATTGGGGGTCAGTGGGAAGAATGTCCCTTACATTGGGGGTCAGTGGGAAGAATGTCCCTTACATTGGTGGTCAGTGGGAGGAATGTCCCTTACATTGGGGGGGTCAGTGGGAAGAATGTCCCTTACATTGGGGGATCAGTGGGAAGAATGTCCCTTACATTGGGGGATCAGTGGGAAGAATGCCCCTTACATTGGGGGTCAGGGGGAAGAATGTCCCTTACATTGGTGGTCAGTGGGAAGAATGTCCCTTACATTGGGGGTCAGTGGGAAGAATGTCCCTTTCATTGGGGGGTCAGTGGGAAGAATGTCCCTTACATTGGGGGTCAGTGGGAAGAATGTCCCTTACATTGGGGGTCAGTGGGAAGAATGTCCCTTACATTGGGGGTCAGTGGGAAGAATGTCCCTTACATTGGTGATCAGTGGGAAGAATGTCCCTTACATTGGGGGTCAGTGGGAAGAATGTCCCTTACATTGGGGGTCAGTGGGAAGAATGTCCCTTACATTGGTGGTCAGTGGGAAGAATGTCCCTTACATTTGGGGTCAGTGGGAAGAATGTCCCTTACATTGGGGGTCAGTGGGAAGAATGTCCCTTACATTGGGGGTCAGTGGGAAGAATGTCCCTTACATTGGGGGTCAGTGGGAAGAATGTCCCTTACATTGGTGGTCAGTGGGAGGAATGTCCCTTACATTGGGGTGATCAGTGGGAAGAATGTCCCTTACATTGGGGGTCAGTGGGAAGAATGTCCCTTACATTGGTGATCAGTGGGAGGAATGTCCCTTACATTGGGGGTCAGTGGGAAGAATGTCCCTTACATTGGGGGTCAGTGGGAAGAATGTCCCTTACATTGGTGATCAGTGGGAAGAATGTCTCTTACATTGGGGGTCGGTGGGAAGAATGTCCCTTACATTGGGGGTCAGTGGGAAGAATGTCCCTTACATTGGGGGTCAGAGGGAAGAATGTCCCTTACATTGGGGGTCGGTGGGAAGAATGTCCCTTACATTGGAGGTCGGTGGGAAGAATGTCCCTTACATTGGGGGTCAGTGGGAAGAATGTCCCTTACATTGGGGGTCAGTGGGAAGAATGTCCCTTACATTGGGGGTCAGTGGGAAGAATGTCCCTTACATTGGGGGTCAGTGGGAAGAATGTCCCTTACATTGGGGGTCAGTGGGAAGAATGTCCCTTACATTGGTGATCAGTGGGAAGAATGTCCCTTACATTGGGGGTCAGTGGGAAGAATGTCCCTTACATTGGGGGTCAGTGGGAAGAATGTCCCTTACATTGGGGGTCAGTGGGAAGAATGTCCCTTACATTGGGGGTCAGTGGGAAGAATGTCCCTTACATTGGTGATCAGTGGGAAAAATGTCCCTTACATTGGGGGTCAGTGGGAAGAATGTCCCTTACATTGGGGGTCAGTGAGAAGAATGTCCCTTACATTGCTGATCAGTGGGAAGAATGTCCCTTACATTGGGGGTCAGTGGGAAGAATGTCCCTTACATTGGGGATCAGTGGGAAGAATGTCCCTTACATTGGGGGGTCAGTGGGAAGAATGTCCCTTACATTGGTGATCAGTGGGAAGAATGTCCCTTACATTGGGGGTCAGTGGGAAGAATGTCCCTTACATTGGGGGTCAGTGGGAAGAATGTCCCTTACATTGGGGGGTCAGTGGGAAGAATGTCCCTTACATTGGTGATCAGTGGGAAGAATGTCCCTTACATTGGGGGTCAGTGGGAAGAATGTCCCTTACATTGGGGGTCAGTGGGAAGAATGTCCCTTACATTGGGGGGTCAGTGGGAAGAATGTCCCTTACATTGGTGATCAGTGGGAAGAATGTCCCTTACATTGGGGAGTCAGTGGGAAGAATGTCCCTTGCATTGGGGGGTCAGTGGGAAGAATGTCCCTTACATTGGGGGGTCAGTGGGAAGAATGTCCCTTACATTGGGGGTCAGTGAGAAGAATGTCCCTTACATTGGAGGTCAGTGGGAAGAATGTCCCTTACATTGGTGGTCAGTGGGAAGAATGTCCCTTACATTGGGGGTCAGTGGGAAGAATGTCCCTTACATTGGTGATCAGTGGGAAAAATGTCCCTTACATTGGGGGTCAGTGGGAAGAATGTCCCTTACATTGGTGATCAGTGGGAAGAATGTCCCTTACATTGGGGGTCAGTGGGAAGAATGTCCCTTACATTGGGGGTCAGTGGGAAGAATGTCCCTTACATTGGGGGTCAGTGGGAAGAATGTCCCTTACATTGGGGGGTCAGTGGGAAGAATGTCCCTTATATTGGTGATCAGTGGGAAGAATGTCCCTTACATTGGGGGGGTCAGTGGGAAGAATGTCCCTTACATTGGGGGGGTCAGTGGGAAGAATGTCCCTTACATTGGGGAGTCAGTGGGAAGAATGTCCCTTGCATTGGGGGGTCAGTGGGAAGAATGTCCCTTACATTGGGGGGTCAGTGGGAAGAATCTCCCACACATTGGGGGTCAGTGAGAAGAATGTCCCTTACATTGGAGGTCAGTGGGAAGAATGTCCCTTACATTGGGGGTCAGTGGGAAGAATGTCCCTTACATTGGGGGTCAGTGGGAAGAATGTCCCTTACATTGGGGGTCAGTGGGAAGAATGTCCCTTTCATTGGGGGTCAGTGGGAAGAATGTCCCTTACATTGGGGGTCAGTGGGAAGAATGTCCCTTACATTGGGGGTCAGTGGGAAGAATGTCCCTTACATTGGGGGTCAGTGGGAAGAATGCCCCTTACATTGGGGGTCAGTGGGAAGAATGTCCCTTACATTGGGGGGTCAGTGGGAAGAATGTCCCTTACATTGGTGATCAGTGGGAAGAATGTCCCTTACATTGGAGGTCAGTGGGAAGAATGTCCCTTACATTGGGGGTCAGTGGGAAGAATGTCCCTTACATTGGGGGTCAGTGGGAAGAATGTCCCTTACATTGGTGATCAGTGGGAAGAATGTCCCTCACATTGGTGATCAGGGGGAAGAATGTCCCTTACATTGGAGGTCAGTGGGAAGAATGTCCCTCACATTGGTGATCAGTGGGAAGAATGTCCCTTACATTGGTGGTCAGGGGGAAGAATGTCCCTTACATTGGGGGTCAGTGGGAAGAATGTCCCTCACATTGGTGGTCAGGGGGAAGAATGCTCCCAGTAGGGACACTGCATGGACATATTATTGGTCTCCTGGTGTTACCATCTCTGCCCCCAAAAAGTTCCCTTACTCTCATCAATAGGCATACACCAGGAATGGGCAGATATTGGTCTGTTCTGGAACATCTTGGATATAATTCCTCATAAATAAATACAAGTTATGTGTGAAGTTAGCGTCTGATAAGTAGAAGGACGTAGGAGGTGTCTGCTGGGCCGGCTCTGCGCTCAGACATCGCGCTATGAATACATTAATGTACATTCAAAGAGTCTGGCAGGAAAGAAAGAGGAGTACAGACTGCACTGAGGAATCCATAGAGTGGAACACACAGATCTCCACACCTTCCACCCACTGACAACAACACAGGCAGTTCGGTTATAGATCGCTCTGCTAGTACAGAATATACAAGACTCAACATATATATTATATGGCCAGAAGTAGTCACCCCTCCAAATGCTGGAGTTCAGGTGTCCCAAGTGAAGGTCACTGGTAATCTGGACCCCTCCAAATAGTCAAATTCAAGTGTCTCCAGTGAAGGGTCTTGGTAATCCTCCATCTTACAAAGACATTGCAGAAAACTGTGCTCTTCCGACCTTGTCGTGACAGTTTGGAGAAGACCCTTTTCTGTTCCTCCATGACTGCCCCCTGTATACAAAACCTGCTCCATAAAGACATGGGTGACCAGTTTGGTGTGGAGGAACTCGAGTGTCGTGCACAGAGCCCTGACCTCAACCCTACTTTTGGAAGACCTTTTGGATAAGCTCTTATCCAACATCAGCACCTGCCCTTAACCGAACACCTTTGGGATGAGGTCTCCTTATACCAAAGGGGTTCAATAGGGTTGAGGTCATGGAGCAGCTTGAGTGTCCTGCACAGAGCCTTGACCTCAACCCTGCTGAACACCTTTGGGTTGAATTGGAACTTCGATTGTTCTCTTCCAACCCTGTGGTAACAGTTTGGTGAAGACCCTTTTCTGTTCCTCCATGATTGTCCACTGTGTACAATGTCAGCTCCACAAAGACATGGAGGACCAATTTGGTGTAGAGGAGTGTCGTGTACTACTTTTGGAAGACCTTTAGTATAAGCTCTTATCCAACATCAGCACCTGCCTTTAACTGAACACCTTCAAATAGTCAAATTCAAGTGTCTCCAGTGAAGGGTCCTGGTAATCCTCCATCATACAAAGACATTGCAGAAAACTGTGCTCTTCCGACCTTGTGGTGACAGTTTGGAGAAGACCCTTTTCTGTTCCTCCATGACTGCCCCCTGTGTACAAAACCAGCTCCATAAAGACATGGGTGATCAGTTTGGTGTGGAAGAACTCGAGTGTCGTGCACAGAGCCCTGACCTCAACCCTACTGGACACCTTTGGGTTGAATTGGAACTTTGATTGTGCTCTTCTGACCTTGTGTCTGGTACAACGCCAGCACCACATAGAATTGGATGACCAGTGTGGTGTAGAGGAACTCGAGTGTCCTGCACACAGCCCTGACCTCAACCCTACTTTTGGAAGACCTTTGGTATAAGCTGTTATCCAACATCAGCACCTGCCCATAACTGAACACCTTTGGGATGAGGTCTCCTTATACCAAAGGGGTTCGATAGGGTTGAGGTCATGGAGCAGCTTGAGTGTCCTGTACAGAGCCCTGACCTCAACCCTACTGAACACCGACTGTCTTCTCTTTTGAAATAAGGCCTTTTCTTTGCAGGACTAAAAAAACTCTTTAATCAATGGTAACTGTTAAGCGCACATCGAAAAATCCAAGAAAGGGTCATCCAATTTCAAACTCTACATGACCCAACATATGTAGGCACTCCTACAGATGACTAAAGTCATGTGTCTCCACTGAAGGGTCCTGGTAATCCTCCATCATACAAAGACATTGTAGACAATTATGTTCTTCCAGCCTTGTGGTAAAAGTTTGGTGAAGACCCTTTTCTGTTCCCCCATGACTGTCCCCTGTGTACAAAGCCAACTCCATAAAGACATGGTTTGATCACTTTGGTGTGGAGGAACTCCAGTGTCCTGCACAGAGCCCTGACCTCAACCCTACTGAACACCTTTGGGATTCATTGGAATGTCGATGATGAGCCAGGTCTTCTCATCCATAATCAGTACCCTATCTCACAAATGTTCCTTTGGCTGATTGGACACAAATTCCCACAGACACTCCAAAAATTTTGAGGGAAGCCTTTCCAGAAGAGTAAAGCCAGCTCCATAAAGACATGGTTTGACCAGTTTGGTGTGGAGGAGCTTGAGTGTCCTATATAGAGCCCTGACCTCAACCCTACTGAACACCTTTGGAATGAATTGGAATGCTGATAGTGAGCCAGGTCTTCTCATCCAACATCTCAAATGTTCCATTGGCTGATTGGACACAAATTCCCACAGACATACTGCAAGTTTTTGTGGGAAGCCTTTCCAAAAGAGAAAAGCCAGCTCCAGACATGGTTTGACCAGTCTGGTGTGGAGGAACTTGAGTGTCCTGTACAGAGCCCTGACCTCAACCTTTCTGAACACTGATTGTCTTCTCTTTTGAAATAAAGCCTTGTCTTTGCAGGCTCAGGACTTAAAAAACTCTTTAAATAATGGTAACTGCAAAGCAATCATCGACAAATCCAAGAAAGGGTCATCCAATTTTAAACTCTACATGGCCCAAGGTATATGGACACTCCTAGAGATGACTAAGTTCAGGTATCTCCAGTGAAGGGTCCTGTTTGTGCTACATCATACAAAGATATTGCAGAAATTGTGTTCTTCCAACCTTTTGGTAACAGTTTGGTGAAAACCCTTTTTTGTTCTCCCATGACTGTCCCCTGTGTACAACGCCAGCTCCATAAAGACATGGATGACCAGTTTGGTGTGGGGGAACTCGAGTGTCATGCACAGAGCCCTGACCCCAACCCTACTTTTGGAAGACCTTTGGTATAAGCTCTTATCCAACATCAGCACCTGCCCTTAACCCAACACCTATGAGATGAGGTTTTCTTGAAGTTCTTGAAGATGAAGTTGGAGAAACTTGAGTGTCCTTCACAGAGCCCTGACCTCATCCCTACTGAACACCTTTGGGTTGAATTGGAACTTCGATTGTGCTCTTCCGACCTTGTGGTAACAGTTTGGTGAAGACTATTTTCTGTTCCTCCATGACTGTGCCCTGTGTACAACGCCAGTTCCACGAAGACATGGATGACTAGTGTGGTGTAGAGGAACTCCAGTGTCCTGCACAGAGCCCTGACCTCAACCCTACTGGACACCTTTGGGTTGAATTGGAACTTTGATTGTGCTCTTCTGACCTTGTGTCTGGTACAACGCCAGCTCCACAAAGAATTGGATGACCAGTGTGCTGTGGAGGAACTTGAGTGTCCTGCACACAGCCCTGACCTCAACCCTACTTTTGGAAGACCTTTGGTATAAGCTGTTATCCAACATCAGCTCCTGCCCTTAACCGAGCACCTTTGGGATGAGGTCTTCTTATACCAAAGGTGTTCAATAGGGTTGAGATCATGGAGGAGCTTGAGTGTCCTGCACAGAGCCCTGACCTCAGCCCTACTGAACACCTTTGGGTTGAATTGTAACTTCGATTGGACTCTTCCGACCTGGTGGTAACAGTTTGGTGAAGACCCTTTACTGTTCCCCCATGATTGTCCACTGTGTATAACGCCAGCTCCATAAAGACATGGTTTGACCAGTTTGGTGTGGAGGAACCTGAGTGTCCTGCACAGAGCCCTGACCTCAACTGTACAGAACACCCTACTAAATCCACCCCGATTAGGAAAATGGCGGTCACC
The DNA here is from genome assembly GCF_062004578.1 of Staurois parvus. Lineage (NCBI taxonomy): Eukaryota > Metazoa > Chordata > Amphibia > Anura > Ranidae > Staurois > Staurois parvus. The sequence goes on from NW_028321013.1 coordinate 32,511, forward strand.
TGTTCACTGATTCCAAGCGTCGCCCTCTACAGTTTTCCTGCATATCCTGCAGGCCTTTTCGGATGCACTGTGAAAAGCCTGCTGAATCTGTCTACAATGCATTATTTAAAATGTCAACGATAAAGACAGCTGGATGAATTCTCCGATTCCAGCCCAGATGTGGAGTTTCCTAGAAAGCGTTTAGCGGTTCACTGATTCCATTTGCATTTTATGCAGAAGAAAAAAAAAAGGCATCAAACCTCGCCGAGCCAGAGATAAAACACAACCCGCGCGGCACAAAGAGAGCGCAGAACGCACTCGGCTACATCTGCGGCTTGTTTGTTAATTACATCACCTCGCCGGCGTCGCTTTCATCCGCTCAGCGGTTATATAACGTGAAATGACAGCCATGTCTGCTCAGCTGGTTTTGGGTTTTTTTTTTTAAATCCTCTAAATTCCACGATATTTTGATTTTATCTTCTCCTCTTCCTGCAATCCGGCAGCAAACGCCGCTGAGGAGTCGCAGGTGCCAAAACGGACACCTGGGCATGCTGCCACTTGTAGTCCCCCCCTCCCCCAGCAGCAGGTTTCTGCTGCAGGCACCTCATACCTGCGCCGACTCCCTCCCGCATGTTGCGTCCTCCCACTGCGCGGGGACGTCTCTCATACCTGCACTGACTCCCTCCCGCATGTTGCGTCCTCCCACTGCGCGGGGACGTCTCTCATACCTGCACTGACTCCCTCCCGCATGTTGCGTCCTCCCACTGCGCGGGGACGTCTCTCATACCTGCGCCGACTCCCTCCCGCATGTTGCGTCCTCCCACTGCGCGGGGACGTCTCTCATACCTGCACTGACTCCCTCCCGCATGTTGCGTCCTCCCGCTGCGCGGGGACGTCTCTCGTAGCCTTGCGCTGAATAATAGATCTCTGTGCTTTAAAATCTCGCAGACGATGTTTTCTATGATCTGCCGCCTGTCAGTCGTCCCCGGCTTCCCGAAAATCTTCCTGCCTGATGATGAGCGCCATTTATGAAAAAAAGGTAATTTCTTTGTTTTTGTTTTTTTCATAAATCGCAGAATTTTTTTTTTACTTTTTTCGGAAGCTATATTTTAGACTCGCCGGTCGCGCCTGCTTACTATTTTGCAATTTTAAATAAAATTGTCTCTTTAAGTGAAGCGAGGAAGCCGCTCTGATTTATCCCGAAGAATTTTTTTATAAAAGTGCGCAGGTCCCCCCGGCGCCGCTTTAGTTGCCGAATTATTTTATTTACGACAGATGAAAACCCCAAACTGAGCGACGTTTCCATTTCTACATCATAAACGGGGTTTTCTTTGTAATAAAATACTGTTTTCGCTTTTTTTTTGTTCTTTATTAAAGCTTTATTAGGCCCAAAATCAAACATTTATTATACTGCAGCAGGGGCGGACTGACCATTAGAGCACTCGTGCACTGCCCGAGGGCCCGGGGTCAGTAGGGGGCCCCATGAGATGCCCCTGGTACCTTTCATGGGCTTTTTCATAGGCTTTTTTGGGTGTGGGCAAGGACACAGGGGCCCCATGATCCCCTATTGCCCGGGGGCCCCATGAGTTGTCAGTCCTCCCCTGTACTGCAGCTCACCGATCCTCAGATGTGGCGGCTGCATTCGTTTTCTTTCTTAGGCTTTCTTTCTTCTAGTTTCATCTCACAATCCAGCCGGAAAGTCATAGTTACATTTCATTTCATTATGGCCCCTTCAAAAAATTGAGCACCCCCGGACCAGGGGTGGACTGAGAACTCCTGGGGCCCCCGGGCAATAGGGGATCATGGGGCCCCTGTGTCCTCGCCCACACTCAAACCACACCCAAAAAAGCCTATGAAAGGTACCCGGGGCATCTCATGGGGCTCCGTACTGACCCCGAGTGCCCGAATGGTCAGTCTGCCCCTGCCCCGGACTAACCCTTATTCTGCATCCTCCTGAGGAATGGGGTGGCAGTCCCTGTGAAACGCGTAGAGGAGGCCTATTTATGAAGCACAATATTGTTACATAGTTAGTCTGGCTGAAAAAAGACAACAGTCCATCCAGTTCAACCATTCAAAAAAAAAAAAGTTATAGTCCTACACTCACCGTTGATCCAGAGGAAGGCAGAAAAAAGGTCTGTTGCATTTCAAAAGCACAAGCTCTCCTGCAGATGTAGCAGTTAGAGGGATGAGACAAACAGTTTCCCACTGGCAATGATCAGATTTTATTAATTGATGTAAAATCTTTATCCCAAAAGGAACAAAACTGTCCCTGTAATGGATTATAAAGTGTGAGCCGGAGTTTGGCTTCAATTTGTTAGTGTATCTAAATCTGTTAGTCCATCTGACACTCCCCTCCCGCCCAGACTGACAATGCTGATGTCCGAAATGGAGGTGTATGTCCCACCGCTGACCCCGAACAAGCATGAGCCGCCCCCACACTTGCTATACTTGCAGTGCCAGAGTCAGCGATGGCAAGCAGGAGTACATGCGTTTACGCGTTTCGCTGCTCATAGATCTTTATTAAAGAGCCCTCAAAGGAGGTGTATGTCCCACTACTGACCCTGAACAAGCATGAGCCGCCCCCACACTTGTTATACTTGCTGTGCCCAGGACATTGATGGCAAGCAGGAGTACATGCGTTTACGCGTTTCGCTGCTCATAGATCTTTATTAAAGAGCCCTCAAAGGAGGTGTATGTCCTACTGTTGACCCCGAACAAGCATGAGCCGCCCCCACACTTGTTATACTTGCTGTGCCCAGGACATTGATGGCAAGCAGGAGTACATGCATTTACGCGTTTCGCTGCTCATAGATATTTATTACAGAGCCCTCAATGGAGGAGTATGTCCCACTACTGACCCTGAACAAGCATGAGCCGCCCCCACACTTGTTATACTTGCAGTGCCAGAGCCAGTGATGGAAAGCAGGAGTACATGCATTTACGCGTTTCGCTGCTCATAGATCTTTATTACACCACCCCAACACTTGCTATACTTTCTGTGCCCAGGACAGTGATGGCAAGCAGGAGTACATGCGTTTACACGTTTCGCTGCTCATAGATATTTATTACAGAGCCCTCAATGGAGGAGTATGTCCTACTGTTGACCCTGAACAAGCATGAGCCGCCCCCACACTTGTTATACTTGCTGTGCCCAGGACATTGATGGCAAGCAGGAGTACATGCGTTTACGCGTTTCGCTGCTCATAGATATTTATTACAGAGCCCTCAATGGAGGAGTATGTCCCACTACTGACCCTGAACAAGCATGAGCCGCCCCCACACTTGTTATACTTGCAGTGCCAGAGCCAGTGATGGAAAGCAGGAGTAAATGCGTTTCGCTGCTCATAGATCTTTATTACACCGCCCCAACACTTGTTATATTTGCTGTGCCCAGGCCAGTGATGGACGGCCAAGAAGCATGAGGATGACAGCCCTGGAACTAACACCCTCAAAAACAAGTCAATAATGGCAGCTTCCTTCAAAATCACAGGGTGACCTCTACTACCGGCCCATGATTCCCTCTTCCGTCCTTCCATCGGGTCCCATTAATTTGCCCTTCCATCGTTCTCTTCCAGTGATTAACCAGGATCACACCCAGGAGATCCATTCTTCACAACTGTCACTTTCCTAGATAGCGCCCTGGAAATTCCCGCAGTCTCATTTCAATCTGTGAATTCCGGGACGCGGCGCGGCTCCCTCTGTCTCTGACATAATTACAGGTCCTGTCATGGCTCCAGGTAGGCTCTATATTAATGAATCTCTCACTTTGAGGACGGAGATTTGTAGCCGGCCTCTTATTTGTATTCATCAAATTTTTAGCAGCGAGCAAACTTCCTCCCAGCGATCCATCAGTCAATAAAGGAAACTCGATGTAATGCAGAGACAATCACCCCGCCATCTGCATCCAATCTTCCTTTGTCAATGCTGCATAAATGCTTTATTCTAAAGAGCGAGACCACAATTTCTGACCCCGCACTCAATTCTCTTTGGTTAAAGTGACTCTGCCAGGCTGAGAAAAGATCCAATAATCAAAAGTCTTACAACAGGGGAGCTCACCTATCCTGCAACAGGGGAGCTCACCTATCCAGACACAGGGGAGCTCACCTATCCTGCAACAGGGGAGATCACCTATCCTGCAACAGGGAAGATCACCTATCCAGACACAGAGGAGATCACCTATCCTGCAACAGGGGAGATCACCTATCCTGCAACAGGGGAGATCACCTATCCTGCAACAGGAGAGCTCACCTATCCTGCAACAGGAGAGCTCACCTATCCTGCAACAGAGGAGCTCACCTATCCAGACACAGAGGAGATCACCTATCCTGCAGCAGAGGAGCTTACCTATCCGGCAAGAAAGGAGCTCACATATCCAGCCGCAGGGGAACTCACTTATCCTGCAACAGGGGATTCCACCTATCCTGCAACAGGGGAGATCACCTATCCTGCAACAGGGGAGATCACCTATCCTGCAACAGGGGAGCTCACCTATCCTGCAACAGAGGAGATCACCTATCCTGCAACAGAGGAGATCACCTATCCTGCAACAGGGGAGCTCACCTATCCTGCAACAGGGGAGATCACCTATCCAGACACAGAGGAGATCACCTATCCTGCAACAGGGGAGCTCACCTATCCTGCAACAGGGGAGCTCACCTATCCTGCAACAGGGGAGCTCACCTATCCAGACACAGAGGAGATCACCTATCCTGCAACAGGGGAGATCACCTATCCTGCAACAGGGGAGATCACCTATCCTGCAACAGAGGAGCTCACCTATCCTGCAACAGGGGAGCTCACCTATCCAGACACAGAGGAGATCACCTATCCTGCAACAGGGGAGATCACCTATCCTGCAACAGGGGAGCTCACCTATCCTGCAACAGGGGAGCTCACCTATCCTGCAACAGAGGAGATCACCTATCCTGCAACAGGGGAGCTCACCTATCCTGCAACAGGGGAGCTCACCTATCCAGACACAGAGGAGCTCACCTATCCTGCAACAGAGGAGCTTACCTATCCAGCAAGAAAGGAGCTCACATATCCAGCCGCAGGGGAAACTCACCTATCCTGCAACAGGGGATCTCACCTATTCTGCAACAGATGAGCTCACCTATCCAGCAACAGGGAAGCTCACCTATCCAGCAACAGGGAAGCTCACCTATCCTGCAACAGAGGAGATCACCTATCCAGTGACAGAGGAGCCTACCTATTCTGTGTCACATGTCTCTGACCTTCCCTTCGTTACATGCTACAGCCTCTGCCAGTCTTTTTAGCATTCAAAACATCAGGAAGCATAGAAGGAAGGCAAAATGCGTTAGTTTATGTTATATATCATCCATTGAAATACCTTTCTAGACTCTATTACCATTGGTGTGCTGCCCTTACTACTGTCATGGTACTCCAAGAATCCCTGCCAGGACTTCCAATGGTACTCCCAGAATCCCTGGCAGGACTTCCAATGGTACTCCCAGAATCCCTGGCAGGACTTCCAATGGTACTCCCAGAATCCCTGCCAGGACTTCCAATGGTACTCCCAGAATCCCTGCCAGGACTTCCAATGGTACTCCCAGAATCCCTGCCAGGACTTCCAATGGTACACCCAGAATCCCTGGCAGGACTTCCAATGGTACTCCCAGAATCCCTGCCAGGACTTCCAATGGTAATCTGTGAATCCCTGGCAGGACTTCCAATGGTACTCCCAGAATCCCTGGCAGGACTTCCAATTTTACTGTCTTGCTTGCCACTTGCCATAACCTCTGTCTGAACCTGACTACTTTCTTGCTTACTGCCTGCCATGACCTCTGCCTGGACCTGACTACTCTCCTGCCTGCTGCCTGCCATGACCCCTGCCTGGACCTAACTAATCTCTGGCCTGCAACCTGCCATGACCTCTGCCTGGACCTGACTGCTCTCTTGCTTGCCACCTGCCATGACCTCTGCCTGGACCTGACTACTCTCCTGCCTGCTGCCTTCCATGACCCCTGCCTGGACCTAACTAATCTCTGGCCTGCAACCTGCCATGACCTCTGCCTGGACCTGACTGCTCTCTTGCTTGCCACCTGCCATGACCTCTGCCTGGACCTGACTACTCTCCTGCCTGCTGCCTTCCATGACCCCTGCCTGGACCTAACTAATCTCTGGCCTGCAACCTGCCATGACCTCTGCCTGGACCTGACTACTCTCTTGTCTACTACATTGTGAACAGTCTCCACACCGTAACCCTACTGTTCCAGCAAGCCCTTGGTGGAGTATTACTGGTGACAGTTTGCAGCAAAAGAAACTGGGGCCACCAGGGTTTCAGACCATCTCTACCATCAGGAGCTCTAGGGAGAACCAACTGGAACTTAACTTCAGAGCCTTGGATGAGCCCACGTCCCCTTCCGGGAGGCACCACAACAACTACATTTCACATATCATATTGGGGTGCTTTCGCTACATGAGAGAAGTTCAGCTTATTAGACATTTCCTCACAGTCTTGGTCATTAATAAAAGGGGATCCAGGAGCCTCTCTGCACATTCTCCTCAATCACTGCGCTCTGTGTAGGCATTGAAGAGTATTAGGGGTCACCTGACATGTTTTACTCCTTTATGAAGACTCTTTGGAAAATTGCCGCAGTCTGTAATGCACTGATTGATTTCCTTCGTTGGGTGGGGTGCAAAGAGCCAGACCAGCACCCGGGGATTTTGCAGCAGATCCTTTGATGGGCCACTCACCAATATACATATCTTTTTGAATAATTTTGTTTTCATTGGATTTTTTTTTTTTTTAAGAGAAGTTAAAAAAAATGACAGAGCAGTAGAGTACAAATGGTACAAGCGTTGTAATAGTAGGTATCCTCCATCACTGAAGCCCCTGGGTGGGGCAAAACGCGTCGGAGGCATGACCTGGACGGAGCTGGTCTGAAGTTGCCTTGACTCTAGTGACTGTCAGGATTTTCCGGTGTGTAGCTTTCGGGGGGGTTTCTCTCGTTTCTACACAGGAGGTATTCATACATGGACAAAAGAAAGACCCATAAAACCTTGTATGGTGATATGGGTGGATATCAATGGAACGGTGAAGAACAACCAAATTCATGGAAATAATAACTGAATATGTAGAGAAAGAATTAACAAGAACATTAAGACAAGTTCACACACCAGGAGTGATCATGATAGCATGGTGGCATGGGGGTCAGCAGTCCCGGGCCAGGTTCATCCAGCTCCCAGAGCAAGTATATGGAACCGCGCCCCCTCCCCGACTGCTAATGCATATTGTAGGATGGGTGGACTGCCCTGCAACCACTCTTTCCCCCTTGCTATGCTGTGCCCAGGGAAGCTGCCCCTCCTGCCCACCCCTTGTCCCAGTCCTGGAGACAGGATCGATGTTGTAACATTGAAGATATCTCAGGTGGAGATGGTAAGCCAAAGACCTAGTGGCCCCACACATCCCCAACTCTTCAAGTGCATCAGCTGGTTGTTCCGTGAGATGTTCCATTCCACAGACGTCTATAATATTGTCCAATGGCTTGGTGTGGGGTGAGATGTTCCATTCCACAGACGTCTATAATATTGTCCAATGGCTGGGTGTGGGGTGAGATGTTCCATTCCACAGACGTCTGTAAAGCTGTCCAATGGCTGGGTATGGGGTGAGATGTTCCATTCCACAGACGTCTATAATATTGTCCAATGGCTGGGTGTGGGGTGAGATGTTCCATTCCACAGACGTCTATAATATTGTCCGATGGCTGGGTGTGGGGTGAGATGTTCCATTCCACAGACGTCTATAATATTGTCCGATGGCTGGGTGTGGGGTGAGATGTTCCATTCCACAGACGTCTATAATATTGTCCAATGGCTGGGTGTGGGGTGAGATGTTCCATTCCACAGACGTCTATAATATTGTCCAATGGCTGGGTGTGGGGTGAGATGTTCCATTCCACAGACGTCTATTCTGTCCAATGGCTGGGTGTGGGGTGAGATGTTCCATTCCACAGATGTCTATAATATTGTCCAATGGCTGGGTGTGGGGTGAGATGTTCCATTCCACAGACGTCTATAAAGCTGTCCAATGGCTGGGTGTGGGGTGAGATGTTCCATTCCACAGACGTCTATAAAGCTGTCCAATGGCTGGGTGTGGGGTGAGATGTTCCATTCCACAGACGTCTATAATATTGTCCAATGGTTGGGTGTGGGGTGAGATGTTCCATTCCACAGACGTCTATAAAGCTGTCCAATGGCTGGGTGTGGGGTGAGATGTTCCATTCCACAGACGTCTATAATATTGTCCAATGGCTGGGTGTGGGGTGAGATGTTCCATTCCACAGACGTCTATAATATTGTCCAATGGCTGGGTGTGGGGTGAGATGTTCCGTTCCACAGACGTCTATAATATTGTCCAATGGTTGGGTGTGGGGTGAGATGTTCCATTCCACAGACGTCTATAATATTGTCCAATGGCTGGGTGTGGGGTGAGATGTTCCGTTCCACAGACGTCTATAATATTGTCCAATGGCTGGGTGTGGGGTGAGATGTTCCATTCCACAGACGTCTATAAAACTGTCCAATGGCTGGGTGTGGGGTGAGATGTTCCATTCCACAGACGTCTATAATATTGTCCAATGGCTGGGTGTGGGGTGAGATGTTCCATTCCACAGACGTCTATAATATTGTCCAATGGCTGGGTGTGGGGTGAGATGTTCCATTCCACAGACGTCTATAAATCTGTCCAATGGCTGGGTGTGGGGTGAGATGTTCCATTCCACAGATGTCTATAATATTGTCCAATGGTTGGGTGTGGGGTGAGATGTTCCATTCCACAGACGTCTATAAAGCTGTCCAATGGCTGGGTGTGGGGTGAGATGTTCCATTCCACAGACGTCTATAATATTGTCCAATGGCTGGGTGTGGGGTGAGATGTTCCATTCCACAGACGTCTATAATATTGTCCAATGGCTGGGTGTGGGGTGAGATGTTCCATTCCACAGACGTCTATAATATTGTCCAATGGTTGGGTGTGGGGTGAGATGTTCCATTCCACAGACGTCTATAATATTGTCCAATGGCTGGGTGTGGGGTGAGATGTTCCATTCCACAGACGTCTATAATATTGTCCAATGGCTGGGTGTGGGGTGAGATGTTCCATTCCACAGACGTCTATAATATTGTCCAATGGTTGGGTATGGGGTGAGATGTTCCATTCCACAGACGTCTATAATATTGTCCAATGGCTGGGTGTGGGGTGAGATGTTCCATTCCACAGACGTCTATAATATTGTCCGATGGTTGGGTGTGGGGTGAGATGTTCCATTCCACAGACGTCTATAAAGCTGTCCAATGGCTGGGTGTGGGATGAGATGTTCCATTCCACAGACGTCTATAATATTGTCCAATGGCTGGGTGTGGGGTGAGATGTTCCATTCCACAGACGTCTATAATATTGTCCAATGGCTGGGTGTGGGATGAGATGTTCCATTCCACAGACGTCTATAATATTGTCCAATGGCTGGGTGTGGGGTGAGATGTTCCATTCCACAGACGTCTATAAAGCTGTCCAATGGCTGGGTGTGGGGTGAGATGTTCCATTCCACAGACGTCTATAATATTGTCCAATGGCTGGGTGTGGGGTGAGATGTTCCATTCCACAGACGTCTATAAAGCTGTCCAATGGCTGGGTGTGGGGTGAGATGTTCCATTCCACAGACGTCTATAATATTGTCCAATGGCTGGGTGTGGGGTGAGATGTTCCATTCCACAGACGTCTATAATATTGTCCAATGGCTGGGTGTGGGGTGAGATGTTCCATTCCACAGACGTCTATAATATTGTCCAATGGCTGGTTGTTCCGTGAGATGTTCCATTCCACAGACGTCTATAATATTGTCCAATGGCTGGGTGTGGGGTGAGATGTTCCATTCCACAGACGTCTATAATATTGTCCAATGGCTGGGTGTGGGGTGAGGTCGTTAGGACAACCAGTGCCAGGAATCGGTTCTCCTAGCTGCTGTTAGAATTCGGTTCGCTAGTTTTTTTGGACTGTCTGGATACCCCATGAAATGGTAATTCCAAAAGGCAATGGAGAGGGTCTAAGAGTAAGGACACGTCTAAAATATTTTTTCAAGAGGGGCTTCGTGATTGGCTAGAATTGGCACCAGGTCCCTCTCCCCACTCCTGTCCTGATAGAACACTGGCCCTGCTGCTGAGGCCGAACCCTCCTTCATCTTGTCCACATTCCCTGCCGTTGACCTTTCTATCCACAAGGAAGGAATGTCCACACATAAAAGGAGATTTGCTGCAATTTGCTGATGGAATTCAAGACGTGGCATAACAGTCACATCACATCCACATATATTCCGGAGTCACTTGACATTGCCCAGTCCATCACATTAGTGGGCGGTTCGCAGCAGTCACATGTGAAAGCATATGAAGCACTTCAGCAGCCATCTCTTTGTTACAACCTCTCATTCACTTAGGGTCATTAGTACTCACAGGACTGGGCTCTCTGTAGTCACCTCCTCCTTAGGAATACCTCTCTGGGGACCCTCTTGGAAGTAGGGAACTCTCCACCTGGCCTGAAGGGTCTTTTGCAACCCTGGCCCCCAGCTCTATCAGAGTCAGTCTACAGGTGGATCTTCCTGGGTGCAGGTCCCCTGCCCTATCCAGGGCCTACCCATGCAGGTTACATCCACATAGCCATGGGGTGTTCAGCTACAATGCCCTTAGTATTTGAGGGCTCCTTCTAACCTGGCTTACACCTGGGCTCTGGTTCACCCGTGACATCACTACCAGAGGGCCCGACCTAACAGGGGCCTAACACCTGATGACTCTATTCGATTCTGATACAGAGCCACCCACTGGCCAAATGGCTAATGGCACCTGCCAACCAGGGGTGGACTGACCATTTGGAAACTCGGGGGGCCCCATGAGATGCCCCTGGTACCTTTTTCATAGGCTTTTTTGAGTTTGGGCAAGGACACAGGGGCCCCATGATCCCCTATTGCCCGGGGGCCCCATGAGTTGTCAGTTCACCCCTGCTGCCAACATATTGTCAAGTATAGACTTTGCCAAAATAGGGAAGTCTTCCCCTGGCCACGTCTCCAGAAGAATTCAGATGGCCTCGGATTCCACCCGTAGGATGCCACGTCTCCAGCAGAGCTCAGATGGCCTCTGATTCCACCTGTAGGATGCCACGTCTCCAGCAGAGCTCAGATGGCCTCGGATTCCACCCGTAGGATGCCACGTCTCCAGCAGAGCTCAGATGGTCTCGGATTCCACCCGTAGGATGCCACGTCTCCAGCAGAGCTCAGATGGCCTCGGATTCCACCCGTAGGATGCCACGTCTCCAGCAGAGCTCAGATGGCCTCGGATTCCACCCGAAGGATGCCACGTCTCCAGCAGAGCTCAGATGGTCTCGGATTCCACCCGTAGGATGCCACGTCTCCAGCAGAGCTCAGATGGCCTCGGATTCCACCCGAAGGATGCCACGTCTCCAGCAGAGCTCAGATGGCCTCAGATTCCACCCGACCTCTGAGAGAGTCTTCCACCATGTGGTGTGGTTCCGTCCTCCATCCCGACGTTCCAGGACACAGGCATAATGTAGGTGTCGGAGGATGTCATGGCGGCCCAGGGTGGGGTGCACCGGCCTCCGACATCCCCCGGTGCTGAAGAGTCGTACAAAAGGTGGCAATGGAGGAACTTCCACACAAAGAATGTTCACTATGTCTGACCGTCTGCTGTCATCTTCATCCATTATCTCTGCAGACAAACATTCCTATGTATTCTATACCGCGCCTCCTACACGTCATCCCCTCCGTGGCCCCTCTGACCCCCATACACGGCCAGCACTCAGCCTGACGGATTGTGCTGTCTATTGTCTCTGAATTCTTTTCAATGGGCGAGTATTCGGTGTTCCCATCAGTGCCTGTTGTCGGCGTTCATCAAAGTGTTCGCCTTTCAGTGACATGAAACAATCCTGACAGAACACGTCCACCTTTCATCAGTAAAAAGCCATCCTTGAGCTCAAGTCTAGGCTGAGATGACATCATCAGTCTGCTGCAGGCATGAGGAAGCATTTCCTTAGTCTCCCCTCCTCCAGTGATCAGACTGTACATTGTAACTTTGTAGGAGGAGGAGGAGGCATTTCCTCAGTCTCCCCTCCCCCCGGTGATCAGACTGTACATTGTAACTTTGCAGAAGGAGGAGAAGTAATTTCCTCAGTCTCCCCTCCCCCAGTGATCAGACTGTACATTGTAACTTTGTAGAAGGAGGAGGAGTCATTTCCTCAGTCTCCCCTCCCCCCCCCAGTGATCAGACTGTACATTGTAACTTTGTAGAAGGAGGAGGAGTCATTTCCTCAGTCTCCCCTCCCCCGGTGATCAGACTGTACATTGTAACTTTGTAGAAGGAGGCGGAGTCATTTCCTCAGTCTCCCCTCCCCCCCCCAGTGATCAGACTGTACATTGTAACTTTATAGAAGGAGGAGGAGGCATTTCCTCAGTCTCCTCCCCCAGTGATCAGACTGTACATTGTAACTTTGTAGAAGGAGGAGAAGTAATTTCCTCAGTCTCCCCTCCCCCGGTGATCAGACTGTACATTGTAACTTTGTAGAAGGAGGAGGAGTTATTTCCTCAGTCTCCCCTCCCCCAGTGTTCAGACTGTACATTGTAACTTTGTAGAATGAGGAGGAGGAGTTTCCTCAGTCCCCCCTCCCCCAGTGATCAGACTGTACATTGTAACTTTTTAGAAGGAGGAGGCATTTCTCCCCTCCCTCAGCTCCCCTTCCTCTGCTCTCAACTTCTGACAGGTTTTCCTGACACTAAGAAAAATAATAGTGACGGGGAGGAGCTTCAGCACACCGCCTGTGATTGACAGCCTCTGCTCTGTTCCTGTGTGCTGTGTGGAGAGGGGTGTGTCCATTCCCTCCAATCAGCTCTCACTGAGCTTTGCAGTCTATAACTTCAGATCCCTGCCCCCCTGCTTTCTGAAAGCTCAGACAAGCTGTATAAATTCTGGGGCTGTAGAGAAGAGAAGGATTCAGAAAAACAGGTACAACTTATGTAGGAGGATTTGTCTCTCTGTATCCCCTGCACTGGGTATATGGAGGGTTTACAACCACGTTGATTGGAGAGCTGTAGTTCTGGCTCAGCGGGCGTGCTGGACCTCTGCAGAAAGATCTCTGCTTCCATCCGGGGTTTTTTAACGGAAGAAACCCCTATTTTTTTTGTTAAAAAAAAAGGAACGGATGAAAAATGGATGTAAACAAACAAAAACGGATGTAAACAGATGAAAAATGGATGTAAACAGATGAAAATTTATATAAACAAACAAAACCGGATGTAGACATATGAAAATGGATGTAAACAAACAAAACCAGATGTAAATAGATGAAAATTGATGTAAACAAACAAAAACAGATGTAAACAGATGAAAATGGATATAAAAAAACAAAAACAGATGTAAACAAAAAAAAAACGGATGTAAACAGATGAAAAACTAATGTAAATGGATGAAAATGGATATAAACAAACAAAAACAGATGTAAAAAGATAAAAATGGATGTAATCAAACAAAGCCAGATGTAAACAGATGGATGTAAACAAACAAAAACAGGTGTAAATAGATGAAAATGGATGTAAACAGATGAAAAATGGATGTAAATGGATGAAAATGGATATAAAAAAAACAGATGAAAAACTGGCATAAACTGATAAAAAAGGGTATAAAAAAGGATGTAAACTGATGGAAAAAGGATGTAAACAAACAAAAACTGATGTAAACAGATGAAAAATGGATGTAAAAGGACAAAAATTTATATAAACAAACAAAAATGGATGTAAACTGAGAAAAATGTATATAAACAAACAAAAATGGATGTAGACGGACGAAAAGTGATATAAATAAACATAAACAGATGGAAAACTGACATAAACTGATTAAAAACGGATATAAAAAAGGATGTAAACTGATGGAAAAAGGATGTAAACAAACAAAAATGGATGTAAACAGAGGAAAATTGATATAAACAAACAAAAACGGATGAAAGACTGAAATAAACTGATAAAAAAACAGATATAAAAAGAATGTAAACTGATGAAAAACGGATGTGAACTGATCTGTTTTTTCTTCGAAAAACCGTGACTGAACGGCTCGCCGGTGTGAATGGGGCCCAACCTTCGTCCATCTTTCATTCCATGGATATTACGCCGGTCCGGCCGTCCACGTGGCCCGCGATCCATCGAAGATGCGGTGTTTGCGGCAGCTGCCAAGGAGTTAACGGCGCGCGTTCCCCGGGACGCTTCTCGGGATCGATATCCTTGACTGGCTGAAGGGAATTTCTTCTAATAAATATAATGAAATCAGACGAGGAGTGAGTGGCGGGCGGCGGCCGTATCCTGCGGACAAATGAATGGCGGACAGAGATAGATGGCCGCGGTTTTAATTAACAGACAGGTCGTTCCCCTAATCCGTGCAGCCGGAGCCACCAGTGTGAAGGTGAGGCGCACCGCGGCGAGGAGGCAATGTCATTTCATCGTCATTACTGACCATCACACGGGGATCAGCCATTGTCACCCGCGCGTCCGCCGAGCCATAATGAAGAAAGAATTGCTGCGCGGGGAGGACGGGCGGGAAACAATGGCGGCCTGCGATTGGCGAGAAGTCATTTACATTCTGCGATACGTTGTTCAGGCGCGATGATTTATTGAGGCCGGCGGTTATAGATGGGAAAATGTGACTGAAGAATGAGAAGAGCTATTGATAGTATCGCACGCAGGAAGGCGCGAGCCGCACGAGAGACGCGGGGGGGGGAGGCGCGATGTCCACCAATCCGCTGCCAGCGTCAGGGATAACAGTCATGTGACTCCAGACACATCTCTGCTCTGTCAACATTCAATGTAAAAAATATCTAATAGAATTTTTTTTTAACTTTCTTTTTTTCCATTATTTTTGACTTATGAAAATCCAATGCAAGTCGTGGCACAGCGATACGTGGCAGCATGTCGCCTCTGGAGACATACAATGTAGCAACATACGTGGCATGAGAACAGCAATGTATATTACATGACATCAAGTTGTTGCAGCAGAAGAAAGTCCCTGTTGTAACGGAACTGGACCCTGACTGCACTTGGGTACTTCTGTTAGGATACCGCTTCCCCGTCCGAACACCGACCACAGACACCACCGCTGACCATACACCCCCACGGACACCACCGCTGACCATACACCACCACCGACCACGGACTTCACCACCGACCACGGACACCATCGCTGACCATACACCACCACCGACCACGGACACCACCACCGACCACGGACACCATCGCTGACCATACACCACCACCGACCACGGACACCACCGCTGACCATACACCACCACCGACCATGGACACCACCACTGACCATACACCACCATCGACCACAGACACCACCACCGACCACCGACACCACCGCTGACCACGGACACCATCGCTGACCATACACCACCACCGACCACGGACACCACCGCTGACCATAGACCACCACCGACCACGGACACCACCACTGACCACAGACACCACCGCTGACCATACATCACCACCGACCACGGACACCACCGCTGACCATACACCACCACCGACGACGGACACCACCGCTGACCATACACCACCACCGACCACGGACACCACCGCTGACCATACACCACCACCGACCACAGACACCACCACTGACCACAGACACCACCGCTGACCATACATCACTATCGACCACGGACACCACCACCAACCACAGATACCACCACTGACCATACACCACCACCGACCACAGAGACCACCACCGACCACAGACACCACCGCTGACCATACATCACCACCGACCACCGACACCACCGCTGACCATACACCACCACCGACCACAGACACCACCGCTGACCATACATCACCACCGACCACGGACACCACCACTGACCATACAAGACTAGACGACACCAGTCTGGAAGTAAACCAGGAGACAGACAACTTTATTTGAACACAGATACAATATATATACACTCAGGGGACACCCCCCCCCCTGCATAATGACACAGGGCGGGGCAATCTACATTTAGTAACAAGAGACACTAACAGATAGTCCCATCAGGGGGAAGGGCTGCTGGAGACACCCCCCCCACCACATACATCCCATAATAGTTTGCTCCCAAGCAAGACACACAATAGAACAATGGGACCACATGGCAGTAAACAATGAACAACCCCCCCCCCCCCACCTATACATGTCTACACAATATCAGGACATTCCACCCCTAACAGGCACAGGGGGACTTACACATAAGAGGGATATGGGGAGCTGAGACAGGGGTGTCCCCACCTCTCCACAGTGAGCTGTGTTCCATGGGCCCCCCACCCAAACTGAGCTGTGTTCCACGGGCCCCCCACCCAAACTGAGCTGTGTTCCACGGGCCCCCCACCCAAAGTGAGCTGTGTTCCACGGGCCCCCCACCCAAAGTGAGCTGTGTTCCACGGGCCCCCCCACCCAAACTGAGCTGTGTTCCACGGGCCCCCCACCCAAACTGAGCTGTGTTCCACGGGCCCCCCACCCAAAGTGAGCTGTGTTCCACGGGCCCCCCACCCAAAGTGAGCTGTGTTCCAAGTGAGCTGTGTTCCATGAGTCCCCCACCAAAAGTACGCTGTGTTCCACGGGCCCCCCACCCAAAGTGACTCCCATCACACCTGTTCATCACCTCTGCGCATGCTGAGTGTGCCCTGGTGTGACTTCTAGTGCAACTTCTGCTGCAACTTCTGGTGCGAATTCTGGTGCAACCTCTTGTGCGACTTCTGGTGCGACTTATAGTGTGACTTCTGGTGCGACTTCTAGTGTGACTTCTGGTGCGACTTCTAGTGTGACTTCTGGTGCGACTTCTAGTGTGACTTCTGGTGCGACTTCTAGTGTGACTTCTGGTGCGACTTCTGGTGTGACTTCTGGTGCGACTTCTGGTGTGACTTCTGGTGCGACTTCTAGTGTGACTTCTGGTGCGACTTCTGGTGTGACTTCTGGTGCGACTTATAGTGTGACTTCTGGTGCGACTTATAGTGTGACTTCTGGTGCGACTTATAGTGTGACTTCTGGTGCGACTTATGGTGCGACTTCTGGTGCGACTCCTAGTGTGACTTCTGGTGCGACTTATAGTGTGACTTCTAATGCGACTTATAGTGTGACTTCTGGTGCGACTTATGGTGTGACTTCTGGTGCGACTTATAGTGTGACTTCTGGTGCGACTTCTGGTGTGACTTCTGGTGCGACTTTTAGTGTGACTTCTGGTGCGACTTATAGTGTGACTTCTGGTGCGACTTATAGTGTGACTTCTGGTGCGACTTCTAGTGCGACTTCTGGTGTGACTTCTGGTGCGACTTATAGTGTGACTTCTGGTGCGACTTCTGGTGTGACTTCTGGTGCGACTTATAGTGTGACTTCTGGTGCGACTTCTAGTGTGACTTCTGGTGCGACTTCTGGTGTGACTTCTGGTGCCACTTATAGTGTGACTTCTGGTGCGACTTTCTGCAACCTGCAGCACAAAAAGTAACAAGACAAGTTAAAACACGTTCTTTTCAAAGGATGCCGCCCTAATTGCTGAGAAATCAAGTTGCGGCAGGCACACCCTCTGATGCGTTTTGCCCCGCCCACCGGGGGCTTGGTCAGAGAGGACCAAGCCCCTGGTGGGCGGGACAAAACGCATCCTAGGGCGTGGCCGGAGCTACGGCTGAGGCCATCTTCATCCAAGGTTCCACGAGCGGTCAGAGCGACGTCCTTGCTCATATCAGGCTTGCGACTTTTGTGATTTTAATATTGCAGTCTATGGCACTCCTGTCGCACCAAAGACTCCGAAAAGTAGTGCCGGAACTATTTTGCTTGCAAGACTGGAAACTATTGTGGACACCACTCCAGCTTGGAGCGACGTCATCGCGCTACACATATCAGCTCACAAAAGTCGCACGGTAGCTATGTCTTTGTTCTATCTTGGTCTTATCTTGGCAGCTCCGGCTGCGACTTCAGAGGGTTTTTTTTAAGCCAAAAGCCTCAAAACTTCAGTCACATAAAAATCGTATTGAAGTCGCAGGCAAGTCGCAAAGTCGTAGCGGAAGTCAAACAACTTTGGGGTGGCAGCAGTGCGAGCCGAACCTAGGTTCCCACTAGTGTAATGTCAGACTGAGTCACACACAATCGCATGACAAGGGAAATCACATGTTTCAATGGTGTCCGTTCACATCCATGTACTTCATCACGGAGCGACTCTGGAAAAGGTTCCTGTACTGCTTTGCTGCGATTCCATTTTGGCCCCATTAAATATACAAATTTTATCAAAGTTGCCCCCGAGTAGCACTCGGTAATCGCACTGAAGGTTGAGTCGCAGCAGCATGAGCCTAGACTGAAGGTTCTGTAGTCTGAAGGGCAGACAGTGGTTGGCTACATGTGGATGTCTCATAACATCCGGAGACTTCATGACGTCCACCAGGACGTCACAGAACAGGGGAGCAAATTGAAGTCATTATCAGTCAACAACCAAAAGGGGGGAGAAAAACCGGACACACAGGGCCCCCTCTCACCGGACACACGGGGCCCCCTCTCACCAGGCACACAGGGTCCCCTCTCACCAGACACACAGGGTCCCCTCTCACCGGTCACACAGGGCCCCCTCTCACCGGACACACAGGGCCCCCTCTCACCGGACACACAGGGCCCCCTCTCACCGGACACACGGGGTCCCCTCTCACCGGACACACGGGGCCCCCTCTCACCAGGCACACAGGGTCCCCTCTCACCAGACACACAGGGCCCCCTCTCACCAGACACACGGGGTCCCCTCCCACCGGACACACGGGGCCCCCCCTCACCAGGCACACAGGGTCCCCTCTCACCGGAAACACGGGGCCCCCTCTCACCAGACACACGGGGTCCCCTCTCACCGGACACACGGGGCCCCCTCTCACCAGACACACAGGGTCCCCTCTCACCGGACACACGGGGCCCCCTCTCACCAGGCACACAGTGTCCCCTCTCACCAGACACACAGGGCCCCCTCTCACCAGACACACGGGGCCCCCTCTCACCAGACACACGGGGCCCCCCCTCACCAGGCACACAGGGTCCCCTCCCACCGGACACACGGGGACCCCCTCACCAGGCACACAGGGTCCCCTCTCACCGGACACACGGGGCCCCCTCTCATCGGACACACGGGGTCCCCTCTCACCGGACACACGGGGCCCCCTCTCACCAGACACACAGGGTCCCCTCTCACCGGACACACGGGGCCCCCTCTCACCAGACACACAGGGTCCCCTCTCACCGGACACACGGGGCCCCCTCTCACCAGGCACACAGTGTCCCCTCTCACCAGACACACAGGGCCCCCTCTCACCAGACACACAGGGTCCCCTCCCACCGGACACACGGGGCCCCCCCTCACCAGGCACACAGGGTCCCCTCTCACCGGACACACGGGGCCCCCTCTCATCGGACACACGGGGTCCCCTCTCACCGGACGAACGGGGCCCCCTCTCACCGGGCACACGGGCCCCCTCTCACCAGACACATGGGGCCCCCTCTCACCAGGCACACGGGGCCCCCTCTCACCAGACACACGGGGTCCCCTCTCACCGGACGCACGGGGCCCCCTCTCACCGGACACACGGGGCCCCCTCTCACCAGGCACACGGGGTCCCCTTTCACCGGACACACGGGGCCCCCTCTCACCAGGCACACAGGGTCCCCTCTCACCGAGCACACGGGGCCCCTTCTCAACGGACACACGGGGCCCCCTCTCACCAGGCACACAGAAGCCCCTCTCACCAGGCACACAGGGGCCCCTCTCACCAGACACACAGGGCCCCCTCTCACCAGACACACAGGGGCACCTCTCACCGAACACACAGGGCCCCTTCTCACCGGACACACGGGGCCCCCTCTCACTGGACACACGGGGCCCCCTCTCACTGGACACACAGGCACCCCTCATACTGGACACACAGGGCCCCCTCTCATGAACACACAGGGACCCCTCATACTGGACACACAGGGCCCCCCACACTGGACACACGGGGCCTCCTCTCACCGGACACATAGGCCCCCTCTCACTGGACACACAGGGCCCCCCACACCGGACACACGGGGCCTCCTCACACCAAACACATGGGGCCCCCTCTCACCGGACACGCGGGGCCCTTCTCTCACCGGACACGCGGGGCCCTTCTCTCACCGGACACGCGGGGCCCTCCTCTCACCGGACATGCAGGGCCCCCCTCTCACCGGACACACGGGCTCCCATCAGAGGCTGTCATTGGGTGGGTTGTAGGGTGCTGGTGGTGATGGAGGAGACCAGGACATGGACTGAGAGATCTTCACCATCCATTTCCATGGAGAACAGATTGCGGTGAAAGTGTCTGAAGCAACGGTATCAACTTGGATATTGGGGTCTCAACTGGGCCCCCCGACATTCCCAAGGGGGCCACACATAGAATTCAGTGACTATTCAGTGCCAGAAGCAGCAAACGCACAGGGAATGGTCTAAAGCTATGAGCATGACACAAGAGATGGTCAAACATGGACAGGATATGAGAGGAGACTACGGGCGTACTACAGAAGATGGCCAGAGACTGCGGAAATGTCACTGGATGTGGGCGGGGACTACGGGCATACTACAGAAGATGGCCAGAGACTGCGGAAATGCCACCGGATGTGGGCGGGGACTACGGGCGTACTACAGAAGATGGCCAGAGACTGCGGAAATGCCACCGGATATGAGAGGAGACTACGGGCGTACTACAGAAGATGGCCAGAGACTGCGGAAATGCCACCGGATGTGGGCGGGGACTACGGGCGTACTACAGAAGATGGCCAGAGACTGCGGAAATGCCACCGGATGGGGGCGGGGACTACGGACGTACTACAGAAGATGGCCAGAGACTGCGGAAATGCCACCGGATGTGGGCGGGGACTACGGGCGTACTACAGAAGATGGCCAGAGACGACGGAAATGCCACCGGATGGGGGCGGGGACTACGGACGTACTACAGAATATGGCCAGAGACTGCGGAAATGCCACCGGATGGGGGGGGAGACTACGGGAGTACTACAGAAGATGGCCAGAGACTGCGGAAATGTCACCGGATGGGGGCGGGGACTACGGGCGTACTACAGAAGATGGCCAGAGACTGCGGAAATGTCACTGGATGTGGGCGGGGACTACGGGCGTACTACAGAAGATGGCCAGAGACTGCGGAAATGCCACCGGATGTGGGCGGGGACTACGGGCGTACTACAGAAGATGGCCAGAGACTGCGGAAATGCCACCGGATGTGGGCGGGGACTACGGGCGTACTACAGAAGATGGCCAGAGACTGCGGAAATGCCACCGGATGGGGGCGGAGACTACGGGCGTACTACAGAAGATGGCCAGAGACTGCGGAAATGCCACCGGATGGGGGGGGAGACTACGGACGTACTACAGAAGATGGCCAGAGACTGCGGAAATGCCACCGGATGTGGGCGGGGACTACGGGCGTACTACAGAAGATGGCCAGAGACTGCGGAAATGCCACCGGATGTGGGCGGGGACTACGGGCGTACTACAGAAGATGGCCAGAGACTGCGGAAATGCCACCGGATGTGGGCGGAGACTACGGGCGTACTACAGAAGATGGCCAGAGACTGCGGAAATGCCACCGGATGTGGGCGGGGACTACGGGCGTACTACAGAAGATGGCCAGAGACTGCGGAAATGCCACCGGATGGGGGCGGAGACTACGGGCGTACTACAGAAGATGGCCAGAGACTGCGGAAATGGCACCGGATGGGGGCGGAGACTACGGACGTACTACAGAAGATGGCCAGAGACTGCGGAAACCCCACCGGATGGGGGCGGAGACTACGGACGTACTACAGAATATGGCCAGAGACTGCGGAAATGCCACCGGATGGGGGGGGAGACTACGGAGTACTACAGAAGATGGCCAGAGACTGCGGAAATGCCACCGGATGGGGGCGGGGACTACGGGTGTACTACAGAAGATGGCCAGAGACTGCGGAAATGCCACCGGATGGGGGCGGGGACTACGGGCGTACTACAGAAGATGGCCAGAGACTGCGGAAATGCCACCGGATGGGGGCGGAGACTACAGACGTACTACAGAAGATGGCCAGAGACTGCGAAAATGCCACCGGATGGGGGCGGGGACTACGGGCGTACTACAGAAGATGGCCAGAGACTGCGGAAATGCCACCGGATGGGGGCGGAGACTACGGGCGTACTACAGAAGATGGCCAGTGACTGCGGAAATGCCACCGGATGTGGGCGGGGACTACGGGCGTACTACAGAAGATGGCCAGAGACTGCGGAAATGCCACCGGATGTGGGCGGGGACTACGGGCGTACTACAGAAGATGGCCAGAGACTGCGGAAATGCCACCGGGTGTGGGCGGGGACTACGGGCGTACTACAGAAGATGGCCAGAGACTGCGGAAATGGCACCGGATGGGGGCGGAGACTACGGACGTACTACAGAAGATGGCCAGAGACTGCGGAAATCCCACCGGATGGGGGCGGAGACTACGGACGTACTACAGAATATGGCCAGAGACTGCGGAAATGCCACCGGATGGGGGGGGAGACTACGGAGTACTACAGAAGATGGCCAGAGACTGCGGAAATGGCACCGGATGGGGGCGGAGACTACGGACGTACTACAGAAGATGGCCAGAGACTGCGGAAATGGCACCGGATGGGGGCGGAGACTACGGACGTACTACAGAATATGGCCAGAGACTGCGGAAATGCCACCGGATGGGGGGGGAGACTACGGAGTACTACAGAAGATGGCCAGAGACTGCGGAAATGGCACCGGATGGGGGCGGAGACTACGGACGTACTACAGAAGATGGCCAGAGACTGCGGAAATCCCACCGGATGGGGGCGGAGACTACGGACGTACTACAGAATATGGCCAGAGACTGCGGAAATGCCACCGGATGGGGGGGGAGACTACGGAGTACTACAGAAGATGGCCAGAGACTGCGGAAATGCCACCGGATAGGGGCGGGGACTACGGGTGTACTACAGAAGATGGCCAGAGACTGCGGAAATGCCACCGGATGGGGGCGGGGACTACGGGCGTACTACAGAAGATGGCCAGAGACTGCGGAAATGCCACCGGATGGGGGCGGAGACTACAGACGTACTACAGAAGATGGCCAGAGACTGCGAAAATGCCACCAGATGGGGGCGGGGACTACGGGCGTACTACAGAAGATGGCCAGAGACTGCGGAAATGCCACCGGATGGGGGCGGAGACTACGGGAGTACTACAGAAGATGGCCAGAGACTGCGGAAATGTCACCGGATGGGGGCGGAGACTACAGGAGTACTACAGAAGATGGCCAGAGACTGCGGAAATGTCACCGGATGGGGGCGGGAACTACGGACGTACTACAGAAGATGACCAGAGACTGCGGAAATGCCACCGGATGGGGGCGGAGACTACGGACGTACTACAGAAGATGGCCGGAGACTGCGGAAATGCCACCGCATGTGGGCGGGGACTACGGACGTACTACAGAAGATGGCCAGAGACTGCGGAAATGCCACCGGATGTGGGCGGAGACTACGGGCGTACTACAGAAGATGGCCAGAGACTGCGGAAATGGCACCAGATGGGGGCGGAGACTACGGACGTACTACAGAAGATGGCCAGAGACTGCGGAAATGCCACCGGATGGGGGCGGAGACTACGGGCGTACTACAGAAGATGGCCAGAGACTGGGGAAATGCCACCAGATGGGGGGGGAGACTACGGAGTACTACAGAAGATGGCCAGAGACTGCGGAAATGCCACCGGATGTGGGCGGAGACTACGGGCGTACTACAGAAGATGGCCAGAGACTGCGGAAATGGCACCAGATGGGGGCGGAGACTACGGACGTACTACAGAAGATGGCCAGAGACTGCGGAAATGCCACCGGATGGGGGCGGAGACTACGGGCGTACTACAGAAGATGGCCAGAGACTGGGGAAATGCCACCAGATGGGGGCGGGGACTACGGACGTACTACAGAAGATGGCCAGAGACTGCGGAAATGCCACTGGATGTGGGCGGAGACTACGGGCGTACTACAGAAGATGGCCAGAGACTGCGGAAATGCCACCGGATGGGGGCGGAGACTACGGGAGTACTACAGAAGATGGCCAGAGACTGCGGAAATGCCACCGGATGTGGGAGGAGACTACGGGCGTACTACAGAAGATGGCCAGAGACTGCGGAAATGCCACCGGATGGGGGCGTGGAATACGGGCGTACTACAGAAGATGGCCAGAGACTGCAGAAATGCCACCGGATGTGGGAGGAGAATACAGGCATGCGACCAGAGATGGCCAGAGACTGCGGAAATGCCACCGGATGTGGGCGGAGACTACGGGCGTACTACAGAAGATGGCCAGAGACTGCGGAAATGCCACCGGATGGGGGCGGAGACTACGGGCGTACTACAGAAGATGGCCAGAGACTGCGGAAATGCCACCGGATGGGGGCGGAGACTACGGGCGTGCTACAGAAGATGGCCGGAGACTGTGGAAATGCCACCAGACGTGGGCGGGGACTACAGGCATGCTCTAGGAGTTGTTGGAGACGAGGGACGTTCCAGAATCATAGACTGGAGTCACAAAGGAGCCGAGGAACACAAGGAACCTGCCAGCAGGAGGAATGTGGCCCCCGGGGGCCGCAGGTTGGAGAGCTCCGCTCTAAAGATTTAACCATTTTATTAAAGTAAAATACAATGGAGGAAACTGACTGAGCAAATGTTCGTCTTCAATCAACCACTCCCACCTCTTATTGGTCCTTCAGTATGACAGACCAATCAGCGGGCTCTGCCAGGCGGGAAGGCGGGACCAAGCCTGACTTTTGAAGGGAAAGATGTCGGATCTCCTGAACCCTGATCTCCGGGATGGAGGGATGCATGAAAGGATAGATGGATGGAGGGAGGGAGGGATGGATGGATGGATGGAAGGATAGATGGAGGGATGGAGGGAGGGAGGGAAGGATGGATGGACGAAAGGATAGATGGATGGATGGATGGATGGATGGATGGATGGATGGATGGAAGGATGGAGGGATGGAAGGATAGATGGATGGATGGAAGGATGGATGGAAGGATAAATGGAGGGATGGATGGAGGAATGGATGGATGGAGGGATGGATAGAGGGATGGAGGGATGGATGGATCGAAGGATAGATGGATGGATGGAAGGATAGATGGTAGGATGGATGGATGGATGGATGGAAGGATAGATGGATGGATGGATGGATGGATGGATGGAAGGATAGATGGATGGATGGATGGATGGATGGAGGGATGGATGGAAGGATGGATGGATGTTTGGAAGGATAGATGGAAGGATGGATAGATGGATGGATGGATGGATGGATGGAAGGATAGATGGTAGGATGGATGGATGGAAGGATAGATGGATGGATGGATGGATGGATGGATGGATGGAGGGATGGATGGAAGGATGGATGGATGGATGGATGGATGTTTGGATGGATAGATGGATGGATAGATGGAAGGATGGATGGATGGATGGATGGATGGATGGATGGATGGTTGGATGGATGGATAGAAGGATGGATGGATGGAAGGATAGATGGCTGGAAGGATAGATGGATGTTTGGATGGATGGATGGATGGATGAAATAATGGATAGAAGGAGGGATATGATCTCCATGTATAATACATAAGGGGGGATATGATCTCCATGTATAATACATAAGGGGGGATATGATCTCCATGTATAATACATAAGGGGGGGATATGATCACCATGTATAATACATAAGGGGGATATGATCTCCATGTATAATACATAAGGGGGGATATGATCTCCATGTATAATATATAAAGGGGGATATGATCTCCATGTATAATACATAAGGGGGGATATGATCACCATGTATAATACATAAGGGGGGATATGATTTCCATGTATAATACATAAGGGGGATATGATCTCCATGTATAATACATAAGGGGGGGATATGATCTCCATGTATAATACATAAGGGGGGATATGATCTCCATGTATAATACATAAGGGGGATATGATCTCCATGTATAATACATAAGGGGGGATATGATCTCCATGTATAATACATAAGGGGGATATGATCTCCATGTATAATACATAAGGGGGGATATGATCACCATGTATAATACATAAGGGGGGGATATGATCTCCATGTATAACACATAATGGGGGATATGATCTCCATGTATAATACATAAGGGGGGATATGATCTCCATGTATAATACATAAGGGGGGATATGATCTCCATGTATAATACATAAGGGGGGGATATGATCTCCATGTATAATTCGTAAGGGAGATATGATCTCCATGTATAATGCATAAGGGGGATATGATCTCCATGTGTAATACATAAGGGGGGATATGATCACCATGTTTATTACATAAGGGGGGGATATGATCTCCATGTATAATACATAAGGGGGGGATATGATCTCCATGTATAATACATAAGGGGGGATATGATCTCCATGTATAATACATAAGGGGGGATATGATCTTCATGTATAATACATAAGGGGGGATATGATCTCCATGTATAATACATAAGGGGGGGATATGATCTCCATGTATAATTCGTAAGGGAGATATGATCTCCATGTATAATGCATAAGGGGGATATGATCTCCATGTGTAATACATAAGGGGGGATATGATCACCATGTTTATTACATAAGGGGGGGATATGATCTCCATGTATAATACATAAGGGGGGGATATGATCTCCATGTATAATACATAAGGGGGGATATGATCTCCATGTATAATACATAAGGGGGGGATATGATCTCCATGTATAATACATAAGGGGGGGATATTATCTCCATGTATAATACATAAGGGGGGATATGATCTCCATGTATAATACATAAGGGGGGGATATGATCTCCATGTATAATACATAAGGGGGGGATATGATCTCCATGTATAATACATAAGGGGGGATATGATCTCCATGTATAATACATAAGGGGGGGAATATGATCTCCATGTATAATAGATAAGGGAGGGATATGATATCCATGTATAATACATAAGGGGGGATATGATCTCCATGTATAATACATAAGGGGGGATATGATCTCCATGTATAATACATAAGGGGGGGATATGATCTACATGTATAATACATAAAGGGAGATATGATCTCCATGTATAATACATAAGGGGGGATATGATCTCCATGTATAATACATAAGGGGGGGATATAATCTCCATGTATAATACATAAGGGGGGGATATGATCTCCATGTATAATACATAAGGGGGGGAAATGATCTCCATGTATAATACATAAGGGGGGGATATGATCTCCATGTATAATACATAAGGGGGATATGATCTTTATGTGTAATACATAAGGGGGGGAATATGATCTCCATGTATAATACATAAGGGGGGATATGATCTCCATGTATAATACATAAGGGGGGATGCCATCTCCATGTATAATACATAAGGGGGGGATATGATCTCCATGTATAATACATAAGGGGGGGATATGATCTCCATGTATAATACATAAGGGGGGGATATGATCTCCATGTATAATACATAAGGGGGGATATGATCTCCATGTTTATTACATAAGGGGGGGAAATGATCTCCATGTATAATACATAAGGGGGATATGATCTCCATGTATGATACATACGGGGGGGTATGATCTCCATGTATAATACATAAGGGGGGGTATGACCTCCATGTATAATACATAAGGGGGATATGATCTCCATGTATAATACATAAGGGGGGATATGATCTCCATGTATAATACATAAGGGGGATATGATCTCCATGTATAATACATAAGGGGGGATATGATCTCCATGTATAATACATAAGGGGGGGATATGATCTCCATGGATAATACATAAGGGGGGATATGATCTCCATGTATAATACATAAGGGGGATATGATCTCCATGTATGATACATAAGGGGGGGGTATGATCTCCATGTATAATACATAAGGGGGGGTATGACCTCCATGTATAATACATAAGGGGGGATATGATCACCATGTATAATACATAAGGGGGATATGATCTCCATGTATAATACATAAGGGGGGATATGATCTCCATGTATAACACATAAGGGGGGATATGATCTCCATGTATAATACATAAGGGGGGATATGATCTCCATGTATAATACATAGGGGGGATATGATCTCCATGTATAATACATAAGGGGGATATGATCTCCATGTATAACACATAAGGGAGGATATGATCTCCATGTATAATACATAAGGGGGGATATGATCTCCATGTATAATACATAAGGGGGGATATGATCTCCATGTATAATACATAAGGGGGATATGATCTTCATGTATAATACATAAGGGGGGATATGATCTCCATGTATAATACATAAGGGGGGGATATGATCTCCATGTATAATACATAAGGGGGGATATGATCTCCATGTATAATACATAGGGGGGATATGATCTCCATGTATAATACATAAGGGGGGGATATGATCTCCATGTATAATACATAAGGGGGGATATGATCTCCATGTATAATACATAAGGGGGGGATATGATCTCCATGTATAATGAATAAGGGGGGATATGATCTCCATGTATAATACATAAGGGGGATGCCATCTCCATGTATAATACATAAGGGGGGGGGTATGATCTCCATGTATAATTCATAAGGGGGGGATATGATCTCCATGTATAATACATAAGGGGGGGATATGATCTCCATGTATAATACATAAGGGCGGATATGATCTCCATGTTTATTACATAAGGGGGGGATATAATCTCCGTGTATAATACATAAGGGGGGATATGATCTCCATGTATAATACATAAGGGGGGGATATGATCTCCATGTATAATACATAAGGGGGGATATGATCTCCATGTATAATACATAAGGGGGGATATGATCTCCATGTATAATACATAAAGGGGGGATATGATCTCCATGTATAATACATAAGAGGGGATATGATCTCCATGTATAATACATAAGAGGGGATATGATCTCCATGTATAATACATAAGGGGGATATGATCTCCATGTATAATACATAAGGGGGGATATGATCTCCATGTATAATACATAAGGGGGGATATGATCTCCATGTATAATACATAAGGGGGGGATATGATCTCCATGTATAATACATAAGGGTGATATGATCACCATGTATAATACATAAGGGGGATATGATCTCAATGTATAATACATAAGGGGGGATATGATCTCCATGTATAATACATAAGGGGGATATGATCTCCATGTATAATACATAAGAGGGGATATTATCTCCATGTATAATACATAAGGGGGGATATGATCTCCATGTATAATACATAAGTGGGATATGATCTCCATGTATAATACATAAGGGGGGATATGATCTCCATGTATAATACATAAGGGGGGATATGATCTCCATGTATAATACATAAGGGGGGATATGATCTCCATGTATAATACATAAGGGGGGATATGATCTCCATGTATAATACATAAGGGGGATATGATCTCCATGTATAATACATAAGGGGGGATATGATCTCCATGTATAATACATAAGGGGGGATATGATCTCCATGTATAATACATAAGGGGGATATGATCTCCATGTATAATACATAAGGGGGGATATGATCTCCATGTATAATACACAAGGGGGGGATATGATCTCCATGTCTAATACACAAGGGGGGATATGATCTCCATGTATAATACATAAGGGGGGGGATATGATCTCATGTATAATACATAAGGGGGATATGATCTCCATGTATAATACATAAGAGGGGATATGATCTCCATGTATAATACATAAGGGGGGGATATGATCTCCATGTATAATACATAAGGGGGGATATGATCTCCATGTATAATACACAAGGGGGGGATATGATCTCCATGTCTAATACACAAGGGGGGATATGATCTCCATGTATAATACATAAGGGGGGGATATGATCTCCATGTATAATACATAAGGGGGATATGATCTCCATGTATAATACATAAGAGGGGATATGACCTCCATGTATAATACATAAGAGGGGATATGATCTCCATGTATAATACATAAGGGGGATATGATCTCCATGTATAATACATAAGGGGGGATATGATCTCCATGTATAATACATAAGGGGGGATATGATCTCCATGTATAATACATAAGGGGGGGATATGATCTCCATGTATAATACATAAGGGTGATATGATCACCATGTATAATACATAAGGGGGATATGATCTCCATGTATAATACATAAGGGGGGATATGATCTCCATGTATAATACATAAGGGGGGATATGATCTCCATGTATAATACATAAGGGGGATATGATCTCCATGTATAATACATAAGAGGGGATATTATCTCCATGTATAATACATAAGGGGGGATATGATCTCCATGTATAATACATAAGTGGGATATGATCTCCATGTATAATACATAAGGGGGGATATGATCTCCATGTATAATACATAAGGGGGATATGATCTCCATGTATAATACATAAGGGGGGATATGATCTCCATGTATAATACATAAGGGGGGATATGATCTCCATGTATAATACATAAGGGGGATATGATCTCCATGTATAATACATAAGGGGGGATATGATCTCCATGTATAATACACAAGGGGGGGATATGATCTCCATGTCTAATACACAAGGGGGGATATGATCTCCATGTATAATACATAAGGGGGGGATATGATCTCATGTATAATACATAAGGGGGATATGATCTCCATGTATAATACATAAGAGGGGATATGATCTCCATGTATAATACATAAGGGGGGGATATGATCTCCATGTATAATACATAAGGGGGGATATGATCTCCATGTATAATACACAAGGGGGGGATATGATCTCCATGTCTAATACACAAGGGGGGATATGATCTCCATGTATAATACATAAGGGGGGGATATGATCTCCATGTATAATACATAAGGGGGATATGATCTCCATGTATAATACATAAGAGGGGATATGATCTCCATGTATAATACATAAGGGGGGGATATGATCTCCATGTATAATACATAAGGGGGATATGATCTCCATGTATAATACATAAGGGGGATATGATCTCCATGTATAATACATAAGAGGGGATATGATCTCCATGTATAATACATAAGGGGGGGATGTGATCTCCATGTATAATACATAAGGGGGGGATGTGATCTCCATGTATAATACATAAGGGGGGATATGATCTCCATGTATAATACATAAGAGGGGATATGATCTCCATGTATAATACATAAGGGGGGGGATATGATCTCCATGTATAATACATAAGGGGGGATATGATCTCCATGTCTAATACATAAGGGGGGATATGATCTCCATGTATAATACATAAGGGGGGATATGATCTCCATGTATAATAGATAAGGGGGGATATGATCTCCATGTATAATACATAAGGGGGGATATGACCTCCATGTATAATACATAAGGGGGATATGATCTCCATGTATAATACATAAAGGGGGGATATGATCTCCATGTATAATACATAAGGGGGATATGATCTCCATGTATAATACATAAGGGGGGATATGATCTCCATGTATAATACATAAGGGGGGGATATGATCTCCATGTATAATATATAAGGGGGATATGATCTCCATGTATAATACATAAGGGGGATATGATCTCCATGTATAATACATAAGGGGGATATGATCTCCATGTATAATACATAAGGGGGGGATATGATCTCCATGTATAATACATAAGGGGGGATATGATCTCCATGTATAATACATAAGGGGGGGATATGATCTCCATGTATAATACATAAGGGGGATATGATCTCCATGTATAATACATAAGGGGGGGATATGATCTCCATGTATAATACATAAGGGGGATATGATCTCCATGTATAATACATAAGGGGGATATGATCTCCATGTATAATACATAAGGGGGGATATGATCTCCATGTATAATACATAAGGGGGGGATATGATCTCCATGTATAATACATAAGGGGGGATATGATCTCCATGTATAATACATCAGTGGTTCATTTAGTGAACTTGGTGTAGTTATCCCCCCTGAGGTCATCACAGAGGAGAAGGGGGCGCTCTTTACGTCTGGAGGAAAATAAATGTCATCTCAAAAACACGGAAAGGTTTCTTCACAGTGAGAGCTGTGAGAATGTGGAATAGATTCCCTCCAGAGTTGGTTGTGGCCAGCTCAGTGGATTGCTGTAGGAAAGTCCTGGATTCTTTCTTGGATACACAGAATATAACTGGATATAACATTTATAGGGAAAGCTGATCCAGAGAATATCCGATTGCCTCTCGGGGGATCAGGAAGGGATTTTCTCCCCTGCAGGAGCAAATTGGATTGTGCTTTGCTGGGGTTTTTTTTGCCTTC
>NW_028321013.1:70000-95570 GCF_062004578.1 Staurois parvus
GAGCTTGAGTGTCCTGCACAGAGCCCTGACCTCAACCCTACTGAACACCTTTGGGATGAATAGGAACTTTGATTGGGCTCTTCTGACCTTGTGGTAACAGTTTGGTGGAGACCTTTTTCTGTTCCAGCATGACTGTCCCCTCTGTACAAAGTCAGCTCCATAAAGACATGTTTTTACTAGTTTGATGTGGAGGAACACTAGTGTCCTGTACAGAGCCCTGACCTCAACCCTACTGAACACCTTTGGGATGAACTAGAATGACAATGGTGAGACAAGTCTTCTCATTCAACATCAGTACCTGACCTCATAAATGGGCACAAATTCCCACATCCTCCAAGATCTTGTGGAGGCTTTCCAAAATAGTGGAGGATGTTATAACCAAAAAGACTGGCCATATAAATACAAGGATGACCATTTGGTGTGGAGGAACACCAAAGCCCTGGCCTCAATCCTACTTTTGAAAGACCTTTGGTCTTCTCACCAAACATCAGTACCTGCTTTTAACCATATGGAACACCTTTGGGATGAGGTTTTCTCATCCCAAAGGTGTTCAGTAGGTTTGAGGTCATGGAGGAACTTGAGCGTCCTGCACAGAGCCCTGACCTCAACCCTACTGAACACCTTGGGAGCAACTAGAAAAACAATAATGAGCCAGGTCTTCTCACCCAACATCAAATGGCCACAAATTCCTACAGACACTCTCCAAAATCTTGCGGAACAGCTTCCTAGATGAGTGAAGGATGTTATGTGCACAAAGTGGGGCCACCTCCATATTAATGGCCATGGGTGGAGCAACTCCACATTAGTGGTCATGGTCCTACAAACTTATAGAGGTGTGAAAGTCAAGTGTCCACAAAGCCAGCTCCATAAAGACATGGATTACAAGTTTGGTGTGGAGGAACTCAGGAGTCCTGCACAGAGCCCTGACCTCAACCTACTGAACACCTTCAGAAGGAAAATACAAAATGTATATTGGAAATGCATACACCCTACAGGGCCAATCTCATGGAGGTCTAAATCTACTAGAGTTTGGTGTGGAGGAACTCGAGTGTCCTATACAGAGCCCTGACCTCAACCCTACTGAATGCCTTTGGGATGAATTGGAACACTGATGGTGAACCGAGTCTTTCCTTCCAACATCAGTACCTGACCTCACAAACGGGCACAAATTCCCACAGACACCCTTGTGTCTATCTTGTGGAAAGTCTTCCTAGAAGATCTGAGGATGTGTTAGACATAAAGGGGGAACTCTATAATGACCATAGGAGGGAGGGGGGGGGGCAGCTCCATATTAAGAGCCAGCCCTGGTTTTGGAATGGGATGGGATGCCCCAAAACGTTTGGCCATATACATGTAATCTATCTATCTATCTATCTATTATCTATTATCTATCTATCTATCTATCTATTATCTATCTATTATCTATCTATCTATTATCTATCTATCTATCTATTATCTATTATCTATCTATCTATTATCTATCTATCTATTATCTATTATCTATCTATCTATTATCTATCTATCTATCTATCTATCTATCTATCTATCTATCTATTATCTATCTATCTATCTATCTATCTATCTATCTATCTATCTATCTATTATCTATCTATCTATTATCTATCTATCTATCTATCTATCTATCTATTATCTATCTATCTATCTATCTATTATCTATCTATCTATTATCTATCTATCTATCTATCTATCTATCTATCTATCTATCTATTATCTATCTATCTATCTATCTATCTATTATCTATCTATCTATCTATCTATCTATTATCTATCTATCTATTATCTATCTATCTATCTATCTATTATCTATCTATCTATCTATTATCTATCTATTATCTATCTATTATCTATCTATCTATTATCTATCTATTATCTATCTATTATCTATCTATCTATTATCTATCTATCTATCTATTATCTATCTATCTATCTATTATCTATCTATTATCTATCTATCTATCTATCTATCTATCTATCTATCTATCTATCTATCTATCTATTATCTATCTATCTATCTATCTATCTATTATCTATCTATCTATCTATCTATCTATTATCTATCTATTATCTATCTATCTATTATCTATCTATTATCTATCTATTATCTATCTATCTATTATCTATCTATCTATCTATCTATCTATCTATCTATTATCTATCTATCTATCTATCTATCTATCTATCTATCTATCTATCTATCTATCTATTATCTATCTATCTATTATCTATCTATCTATCTATTATCTATCTATCTATTATCTATCTATCTATCTATCTATCTATTATCTATCTATCTATTATCTATCTATTATCTATCTATTATCTATCTATTATCTATTATCTATCTATCTATCTATTATCTATCTATCTATCTATCTATCTATCTATCTATCTATTATCTATCTATCTATTATCTATCTATCTATCTATCTATTATCTATCTATCTATCTATTATCTATCTATTATCTATCTATCTATCTATTATCTATTATCTATCTATCTATCTATTATCTATCTATCTATCTATCTATCCTCTCTTTCCCAATTGTATGTTTATCTTTATTCTGCTGGCCTTGGCCTGTCTATACGGTATATAAGCACACATTACCTTGGCTTTCCCGTTGTGTGTGCCGATCCTTGGTTGGGCTGTGTGCAGGGGCGGACTGACCATTTGGAAACTCAGGCACTGCCCGAGGGCCCGGGGTCAGTAGGGGGCCCCATGAGATGCCCCTGGTACCTTTTTCATAGGCTTTTTTGAGTTTGGGCAAGGACACAGGGGCCCCATGATCCCCTATTGCCCAGGGGCCCCATGAGTTGTCAGTCCACCCCTGGTTGTGTGTACTGATCCTTGGTTGCATTGTGTGTGTCGATCCTCGACAGCTGTTCTGACCTCCCTGCAGATGGAGGTGGTCCGGGCTTTGTCTGTTCACAATTCTTCCCATCTATGGGAGAATCTGGATTTCGGATTGTTGTCTGCGGTGCAGGGTGATCTCTCCAGTCACTCGTCTAGTATCTCTGAGATTTGGATGTCTGTTGTTCTGTTGGATTTCTCGATACGTTGTTTTTCACTGCTTTGTTAAATTAAAGAATAATTCCAGGCATCAGCATGTTGTACAAAGTTACATTGTTCCAGCTTGGACCAGTGTAACTATGAACAGGACATACCTGACCAATGCTGCTGGAAGCTGGAAATCCCTGAAGTAGACACTGCTACTACACCACTACTACACCTCTACTACACTGCTACTACACCACTACTACACCACTATTACACCTCTACTACACCACTATTACACCACTACTACACCTCTACTACACCACTACTACACCTCCACTACACCACTACTACACCTCTACTACACTGCTACTACACCTCTACTACACCACTATTACACCTCTACTACACTGCTACTACACCTCTACTACACCACTATTACACCTCTACTACACTGCTACTACACCTCTACTACACCACTATTACACCACTACTACACCTCTACTACACCACTAATACACTTCTACTACACCTCCACTACACCTCTGCTACACCACTACTACACCACTATTACACCTCTACTACACCACTATTACACCTCTACTACACTGCTACTACACCACTACTACACTTCTACTACACCTCTGCTACACCACTACTACACCACTATTACACCTCTACTACACCACTAATACACTTCTACTACACCTCCACTACACCACTACTACACCTCTGCTACACCACTACTACACCACTATTACACCTCTACTACACCACTATTACACCACTACTACACCTCTACTACACCACTACTACACCATTATTACACCTCTACTACACCTCTACTACACTGCTACTACACCTCTACTACACCACTATTACACCTCTACTACACTGCTACTAGACCTCTACTACACCACTATTACACCTCTACTACACTGCTACTACACCTCTACTACACCACGATTACACCACTACTACACCTCTACTACACCACTAATACACTTCTACTACACCTCTGCTACACCACTACTACACCACTATTACACCTCTACTACACCACTTCTACACCACTATTACACCTCTACTACACCTCTACTACACCACTAATACACTTCTACTACACCTCCACTACACCACTACTACACCTCTACTACACCACTAATACACTTCTACTACACCTCCACTACACCAATACTACACCTCTGCTACACCCCTACTACACCACTATTACACCTCTACTACACCTCTACTACACCACTATTACACCTCTACTACACCTCTACTACACCACTATTACACCTCT
Organism: Staurois parvus; assembly: GCF_062004578.1. Lineage (NCBI taxonomy): Eukaryota > Metazoa > Chordata > Amphibia > Anura > Ranidae > Staurois > Staurois parvus. Next base: position 74,321 of record NW_028321013.1, read on the forward strand.
ACTACACCCCTACTACACCACTATTACACCTCTACTACACCCCTACTACACCACTATTACACCTCTACTACACCACTACTACACCACTATTACACCTCTACTACACCACTATTACACCTCTACTACACCTCTACTACACCACTAATACACTTCTACTACACCTCCACTACACCACTACTACACCTCTACTACACAGCTACTACACCACTCCACTTGCTTCCAGATCCCATAGGAGAGGCCAGCTTGATGCCTGAAGGTGGTTGGCTGCATCATTCTTTTATTGGCCTAAGTGGAGAGTGTGATGTCACCGCCCACCTCCCCACCTCGTCCAATCGGTGAAGGCTCTTCATTGATTCAGAAAATGCGAAGCGTTCTGTGAATGGTGCCCATGCTGAGCTGCAGACCTCCTGTGTCACTGCGCATTTTGTTCCAGTAACCCTTTCAGGACGAATGTTCTGCCAACGCATCCGAACCTGCTAATAATCGCACGATCGTTTTCTTTTGGCCTCACACAGTAACGTCCTTCCATGCAATGTTTGTCAGCTTTGGGTCTCCAGCATGTGATAGGTGACAACACAGGAGCACAATTGGGAGGCAGTTGTCACCTCAGAATAGGAAGGTTCTTCATGGTGGGATTGACAGATCATTCTTTAATATAGTTGTAGATTTAAAGATGGAAAATTACCTTTAAAATGACATTAACATGCTGAGCCTCCAGGATTGGAGGAAATTAAGTCCAGTGAATGAAAGGGGTGGACCCAGGGACAGTCAGCCTGGGGAGGAAAGGGCTAGGTGATGCTGAGCGTCCCTCAGCCAGGAAATGAGGCGGAGCTCTATCTGACTGGCTGCAGCTTCTAATGCACATTGTGAGGAGCTCCCAGTGTGCAGTGACATCAGAGTAACCAGGGGAGGAGCCAGTATGGGGAGGAGCCAGTACACCTGTGCAAGACTGAAGGGGAGGAGCTGGTACACCTGTGCAAGACTGAAGGGGAGGAGCTGGTACACCTGTGCAAGACAAAAGGGGAGGAGCCAGTACACCTATGCAAGACTGAAGGGGAGGAGCCGATACACCTGTGCAAGACTGAAGGGGAGGAGCTGCTACACCTGTACAAGACTGCAGGGCAGGAGCCAGTACACCTGTACAAGACTGAGGGGGAGGAGCCAATACACCTGTGCAAGACTGAAGGGGAGGAGCCAGTACACCTGTGCAGGACTGAAGGGGAGGAGCCGGTACACCTGTGGAAGACTGAAGGGGAGGAGCCGGTACACCTGGCCAAGACTGAAGGGGAGGAGCCAGTACACCTATGCAAGACTGAAGGGGAGGAGCCGATACACCTGTGCAAGACTGAAGGGGAGGAGCCAGTACACCTGTGCAGGACTGAAGGGGAGGAACCGGTACACCTGGCCAAGACTGAGGGGAAGGAGCCGGTACACCTGTGCAAGACTGAAGGGGAGGAGCCGGTACACCTGTGCAAGACTGAGGGGGAGGAGCCGATACACCTGTGCAAGACTGAAGGGGAGGAGCCGGTACACCTGTGCAAGACTGAGGGGGAGGAGCCGGTACACCTGGCCAAGACTGAAGGGGAGGAGCCGGTACACCTGTGCAAGACTGAGGGGGAGGAGCCGGTACACCTGGCCAAGACTGAAGGGGAGGAGACGGTACACCTGGCCAAGACTGAAGGGGAGGAGCCGGTACACCTGTGCAAGACGGAGGGAGGATTTAATGAAGGTTGTACATTCCAGCAGGTTTTCATGCTGTACCTCACATTAACTTGCAGTGAGCCTCCAGTCCACCTTTCAGTGTGGTAGAAGCTGTCCCCTTTGCTATGTATAGAATTGCCTCCCTCCCTGGATGGCCGATGCGGTGAAGAGATGTGGATTTTTCCCAGTTGCCCCATAAATGTGAGTCACAGGAGGCGGCCGCAGGGGACGGGGCCCCCGGGGGACCCGGCAGAAGCTGCAGCTCAGTTTATTACAGACAATGTGCCGCTAATTGACATGCAGAGGAACAGCTGAAATCTTCATCACCTCAGGCGATGGCAGCAGCTCCAGCTACAATTAACCCGGTGTATGATGAAAGAGCGCACTACAACCCCCAGCATCCTCCAACATGGCCGCTGCTGTGACCAGGCGAGTCTGCTGGGGGTTATTGTAGGCGGACGGTCCAGCCGGCTGATGACAACCCAATCACTAAAATCTCATATAAGCTGCAACATGTTAATGTCGGATCACTTCGCTCCTGCAGCTTTCATTCTAATGATCCCTGGTGATCCTGCCATGGAGGTCCTTGTCCGGACACTTCCTGTTATAGGGTGACAACGCTCTGCCCCTGTCTCCCAATTTTCCTTCTGCGTTGTCACCCTGTCAGACAGGCTTCCAATGGAGATTACAAGTGGTTATTTCAACATAATTTACACAGACATGACTCACTGTTATCACCATCTGCCATGAAAGTCCTTGTTTCAGCACTTCCTGGTATGAGGTGACAGCGCTCTGTCCCTGTCTCTAAATTGTGTTCCTGCATTGTCACCCTGTCATATGGGGTTCTGATGGTGACTACATGAGGCCGTTTCAACACATATTACACACATGGTCCACTGTTGTCACCAGCTTCCTTGAAAGTCAAGTTAAGGCACTTTCTGTTACAGGGTGACAACGCTCTGTCCCTGTCTCCCTGTTGTGCTCCTGGGTTGTCACTCTGTCACAGCCATTTCAGCACACATTGCACAGACATGGTCCACTGTTGTCACCATCAGAAAACCCAACCTGAGGAATGCCATGAAGCAAAGGTGTAACTAGAACCTTCAAGGCCCTGGTGCAAGAAACCATGAAGGGCCCCCCTTGACCCCCATCCCAGAGCCCTTTCTGTCAGTCCTGGGGCCCTTTCCTTCAACCCTGGGGTCCTTTCCTCCAATCATGGGACCTTCTCCCCTGAGCCCAGACCCATCCCGAGCCTGGGGTCCTTCCCACTGATCTGTGGGCCCTTAACTCCCATCATGGGGCCCTTTTTTTACTGTCCTGCAGCAGGACCCTTTCACGTGTTCTGCAGCATGCCCCTCTTCCTGCCATCTTAAGGCCCCCCATGCAACCTTTGTGACCCTGGTAGTTCCACCACTGCCACACAGCCATCACTGGAGTACATAGGGGTCCATCATCCTGTATACAGAGGGGGGTTCATTGTCCCATATACAGAGGAGGGGGAGTATATCATCCTATATACAGAGGAGGGGGAGTATATCATCCTATATACAGAGGAGGGGGGGGTCCATCGTCCCGTATACCTAGGAGGGGGTTCCATTGTCCTGTATACAGAGGAGGGGGTTCCATTCTCCTGTATACAGAGGAGGGGGTTCCATTCTCCCTTATACAGAGGAGGGGGTTCCATTGTCCCTTATACAGAGGAGGGGGTTCCATTGTCCCGCATACAGAGGAGGGGGTTCCATTGTCCCTTATACAGAGGAGGGGGTTCCATTGTCCCGCATACAGAGGAGGGGGGTTCCATTGTCCCGTATACAGATGAGGGAAGTTCCATTGTCCCGTATACAGAGGAGGGGGTTCCATTGTCCCGTATACAAAGGAGGGGGTTCCATTGTCCCTTATACAGAGGAGGGGGGTTCCATTGTCCCTTATACAGAGGAGGAAGTTCCATTGTCCCGCATACAGAGGAGGGGGTTCCATTGTCCCATATACAGAGGAGGGGGGTTCCATTGCCCCATATACAGAGGAGGGGGGTTCCATTGCCCCATATACAGAGGAAGGGGGTTCCATTGTCCCGCATACAGAGGAGGGGGTTCCATTGTCCCTTATACAGAGGAGGGGGTTCCATTGTCCCTTATACAGAGGAGGGGGTTCCATTGCCCCATATACAGAGGAGGGGGTTCCATTGTCCCGTATACAGAGGAGGGGGTTCCATTGTCCCGCATACAGAGGAGGGGGTTCCATTGTCACATATACAGAGGAGGGGGGTTCCATTGCCCCATATACAGAGGAAGGGGGTTCCATTGTCCCTTATACAGAGGAGGGGGTTCCATTGTCAGGTATACAGAGGAGGGGGTTCCATTGTCCCGTATACAGAGGAAGGGATTCCATTGTCCCTTATACAGAGGAGGGGGTTCCATTGTCCCGCATACAGAGGAGGGGGGTTCCATTGTCCCGTATACAGAGGAGGGGGTTCCATTGTCCCGTATACAGAGGAGGGGGTCCATTGTCCCGTATACAGAGGAGGGGGTTCCATTGTCCCGTATACAGAGGAGGGGGTTCCATTGTCCCGTATACAGAGGAGGGGGTTCCATTGTCCCGTATACAGAGGAGGGGGTTCCATTGTCCCGTATACAGAGGAGGGGGTTCCATTGTCAGGTATACAGAGGAGGGGGTCCATCATCCTGTATACAGAGGAGGGGGTCCATTGTCCCGTATACATAGGAGGGGGTTCCATTGTCAGGTATACAGAGGAGGGGGTTCCATTGTCCCGTATACAGAGGAGGGGGTCCATCATCCTGTATACAGAGGAGGGGGTTCCATTGTCCCGTATACAGAGGAGGGGGTCCATCATCCTGTATACAGAGGAGGGGGTTCCATTGTCCCGTATACAGAGGAGGGGGTCCATCATCCTGTATACAGAGGAGGGATTCCATTGTCCCGTATACAGAGGAGGGGGTTCCATTGTCAGGTATACAGAGGAGGGGGTCCATCATCCTGTATACAGAGGAGGGGGTCCATCATCCTGTATACAGAGGAGGGGGTCCATCATCCTGTATACAGAGGAGGGGGTCCATCATCCTGTATACAGAGGAGGGGGTTCCATTGTCCCATATACAGAGGAGGGGGTCCATCATCCTGTATTCAGAGGAGGGGGTCCATTGTCCCGTATACAGAGGAGGGGGTTCCATTGTCCTGTATTCAGAGGAGGGGGTTCCATTGTCCTGTATTCAGAGGAGGGGGTTCCGTTGTCTCGTATACAGAGGAGGGGGTTCCGTTGTCTCGTATACGGGGGGGGTCATTGTTCTGTACACAGGATTTCCCTATAATCATCTCATATTGGGGGGGGGTCTATCATCCAGCACTCCAAGCAGTGCCCCCCCCGGATCCTACACTGATGAGTCCATGTATCTGTGTAAGCAGATTATTCATGTATGCGGCGCTCCTCCTGCATGTGAGCGGACGGACTTAATGAAAATCTCTCTTCTGTGTCAGATTGGTGTCTCCGGATCATCTCTGCCTTTCCAGGAAGAGGAAAGCTGCGGCAGGGACTGCAAAGTTCACATTACTGGTTCTAGTGGGCCGTGTCCGCCATGTTGGGACGCCGGGATCCTCCGATATGATGGAGACATCGTCCTGTCCGTGGCGGGATGTGATCAGAAATCGCCTCCGGGTGCCGCCATGTTGAATAATGGAAGCGCTCCGGCGCTGAATGGAGTTTGTTTCAATTTGGACTTTTTGGATGCTGTGTAGCTTAGGGCGGAGCAGTGAGGGGTTAGAGGGGGGGTCTCCAAACTTTCTAAGCAAGGGGCCAGTTTACTATCCTTCAGGCTTTGTTGGGGCCGGACTATGGCCAATGGGAGTAGAGAATGCCCCGGCATCAGTGCGCAGAAACAATACCCCATCGTTGGTTTTAATGGGAGGAATGGTGCAAACAATGGTGTCAGTGTGAGGAATGGGGCCCCATTGTTGGTATCAATGGGAAGAATAGTGCCATCAATGGTGTCAGTGTGAGGAATGGGGCCCCATTGTTGGTATCAGTGGGAAGAATTGTGCCATCAATGGTGTCAGTGTGAGGAATGGGGCCCCATTGTTGGTATCAATGGGAAGAATTGTGCCATCAATGGTGTCAGTGTGAGGAATGGGGCCCCATTGTTGGTATCAGTGGGAAGAATTGTGCCATCAATGGTGTCAGTGTGAGGAATGGGGCCCCATTGTTGGTATCAATGGGAAGAATTGTGCCATCAATGGTGTCAGTGTGAGGAATGGGGCCCCATTGTTGGTATCAATGGGAAGAATAGTGCCATCAATGGTGTCAGTGTGAGGAATGGGGCCCCATTGTTGGTATCAATGGGAAGAATAGTGCCATCAATGGTGTCAGTGTGAGGAATGGGGCCCCATTGTTGGTATCAATGGGAAGAATTGTGCCATCAATGGTGTCAGTGTGAGGAATGGGGCCCCATTGTTGGTATCAATGGGAAGAATAGTGCCATCAGTGGTGTCAGTGTGAGGAATGGGGCCCCATTGTTGGTATCAATGGGAAGAATTGTGCCATCAATGGTGTCAGTGTGAGGAATGGGGCCCCATTGTTGGTATCAATGGGAAGAATTATGCCATCAATGGTGTCAGTGTGAGGAATGGGGCCCCATTGTTGGTATCAATGGGAAGAATAGTGCCATCAATGGTGTCAGTGTGAGGAATGGGGCCCCATTGTTGGTATCAATGGGAAGAATTGTGCCATCAATGGTGTCAGTGGGAGGAATGGTGCTCCATCACTGATGTCACTTGGTGGAATAGTGCCCTATGGGCCAGATAAAGACAAACAAAGGGCCACATCTGGCCCCTGGGCCGCAGTTTTGAGACCACTGGGTTAGAGCCTCTGTCTGGTCTTTATTGCCGCGTGTGACCTTCGTTCCTGAACATATCAGGCCCGAAATTTGGGTACCCTCTCTTCAACCCCTACTGTAGACTTTTCCAGGCCGCAGGTGGTGGGGCTGGATGCCTAACCCGTCCCTCCTGGGGGACAAAATACCGCAGCAGCTGGACGCCCCCATGTGCAAGGGGCACACGATCGTCCTAACAGGGTGTAGAGGAGGACAGTGGGGGGGAGGGGTTGGTCATATATAGCATCAGCCCCCCCCTCCCCCGGATTGGTTTATGGAACGCTGCGCCGTAGCTTATTGCGAGGTAGTGACACCTTGCGCCGCCCCGCCGCTCTATGATCTGATGTCTATGGAGATGGAAGGTGTTTATATTTACATTGCTAATAAAGTTATTTGCATCTCTCGGAATCCGATATTCCGCACTGATATCATCACCTTCACACATCGCGACACTATTCACAGCTCGCCAACATGGAACAAAAGGCAATTTGCAGCGACGCGGATCGCGCTGTCCCCCCTCCCCCCCCCCAATTTCATGAATAACGGCGAAGTCAGGACGCATCTACTACGGTGGAACCCGGAATATTTCATAATTCGATGTGCCGGGCGAGACGTGCGGCCATAGAGAGCCAACCATGGAGAGCCAACCATGGAGAGCCAACCATAGAGAACCAACCATGGAGAGCCAACCATGGAGAGCCAACCATGGAGAGCCAACCATAGAGAGCCAACCATGGAGAGCCAACCATGGAGAACCAACCATGGAGAGCCAACCATGGAGAGCCAACCATAGAGAGCCAACCATGGAGAGCCAACCATGGAGAGCCAACCATAGAGAGCCAACCATGGAGAGCCAACCATAGAGAGCCAACCATGGAGAGCCAACCATGGAGAGCCAACCATGGAGAGCCAACCATGGACGGTCACCTTCTGACGACAAAGACTTCATTACAGCAGATGTAAACCCCACCTGGTGAGCGTTTAGTTTGTTAAAGCAATGCATGTCCATAGACTCCTCCCCATGGACACGTTACATACATTCACTATATTGCCCAAAGTATTGGCCCCGCCCTCTCCCAATCATGTGATTCAGGTGTTCCAATCCCCTCCATATCATGTGATTCAGGTGTTCCAATCCCCTCCCAATCATGTGATTCAGGTGTTCCAATCCCCTCCATATCATGTGATTCCGGTGTTCCAATCCCCTCCCAATCATGTGATTCAGGTGTTCCAATCCCCTCCCAATCATGTGATCCAGGTGCTCCAATCCCCTCCATATCCTGTGGTTCAGGTGTTCCAATCCCCTCCATATCATGTGGTTCAGGTGTTCCAATCCCTTCCCAATCATGTGATTTAGGTGCTACAATCCCCTCCATATCATGTGATTCAGGTGTTCCAATCCCCACCCAATCATGTGATTTGGGTGTTCCATTCCCCTCCGTATCATGTGATTCAGGTGTTCCAATCCCCTCCCAATCATGTGATTCAGGTGTTCCAATCCCCTCCATATCATGTGATTCCAGTGTCCCAACCCCCTCCATGGACACAGGTGTATACAATCCATCCCCTAGGCATGCAGACGGCTTCTACAAACATTGGTGAAAGAATGGGTCGCTCTCAGGAGCTCAGTGACTCCAAGCGTGGTCCCGTGATAGGTGGCCACCTGGGCAATAAGTCCATCCGTGACATTTCCTGGCTACTAAATATTCCATGATCAACTGTTAGTGGGATTATAACAAAGTGGAAGCCACTGGGAACAACAGCCACTCAGCCACCAAGTGGTAGGCCACGTCACATGACAGGGCGGGGTCAGCGCATGCTGAAGCGCACAGTGCGCAGAAGTCGCCAACTGTCTGCAGAGTCAATAGCTAAAGACCTCCAAACTTGGTGTGGCCTTCAGATGAGCCCAACAACAGTGCGTAGAGAGCTCCATGGAATGGGTTTCCATGGCCGAGCAGCTGCATCCAAGCCTTCCATCACCAAGTGCAATGCAAAGTGTCGGATGCTGTGGTGTAAAGCACGCCGTCACTGGACTCTAGAGCTATGGAGGTGTGTTCTCTGAAGTGACCAATCATGCTTCTCTGTCTGGCAATCCAATGGATGTGTCTAGGTTTGGTGGTGGCCAGGAGAACGGTACTTGCCTGACTGCATTGTGCCAAGTGTAAAGTTTGGTGGAGGGGGATTATGGTGTGGGGTTGTTTTTCAGGGGTTGGGCTTGGCCCCCTAGTTCCAGTGAAGGGAACTCTTAAGGTGACATTTTGGACAATTTCATGACCCCAACTTTGTGGGAGGAGTTTGGGGATGGCCCCTTCCTGTTCCAACATGACTGCGCACCAGTGCACAAAGCAAGGTCCATAAAGACATGGAGGAGCCAGTTTGGGGTGGAGGAACTTGACATGACTGCATTGTGCCAAGTGTAGTGTTTGGAGGGGGGGTGATGGTGTGGGGTTGTTTTTCAGGGGTTGGGCTTGGCCTTCAGGAAATGCTGCCATTTTGTCACCCTGGCCGGTTTCCAGGGGCCCCGCCCGTTGCCCGCACCCTGTCTCTTGCGCTCTGATTGGCTCCCGGTTGCACAGACTCTCCACAATCTGCTCGCCGGTTGTCGTCTTTCCTCGGAGTTGACAAGCAGACGCTGATATCTGATAACAAGGAAATCTTTGGCCCGTTTCACATGACTGCTCTCCAGAGTGACTGAGACGTCGGCGGACGGCGATCTGGTGCGCCGCGTCCTGACCCGACATTTCTTTATTTTAGTCCTGACGTCTGACCTGCCGCTCCTTTGTGGGCGTCGTCCTGACTCACTGACATTCTTGGCCTGGTGTATAGATTGGGGGGGGGCACCTGGGGGGGGCACCCCAGGGAGAAATCTGAAACATTTTATTAAATAAACAGAAGAAAAGAAACCAAAAGTATGAATGTGATAGAAAACAACGAAGCCGCACTGCGGATGCATCCATGGCCTCAGCGCTTGGACACAGCACACGCCTTCAGTGTCGTTTCTGAAAGCATGTACATGCATGTCCCACAGGCCGGCTGGAGGATTATTCATACCAAAAGTGGAACTAAACTCTCATCAACTAAACCCGATGAATGCACTGAACTGTCTGTGATCCGTATGCTGCGCACCCTTCATACAGAGGAGGGAGTGTTACATTTAAGGGGGTTTGGTTTATTTGTTTTGTTTACATTTCATAGTGGTGGCCCTTGTGGCCCTTTACCACCCATGGACAGACTGGAAGCTGATGCCCAGTTGGCAACACCCCAACACTTGTGTGGCCTCTGGTGCCCGGCTTTCTCATCCCGCCATAGTGGTGGCCCTTGTGGCCCTCTGCCACCCATGGAGAGACTGGAAGCTGATGCCCAGTTGGCAGCACCCCAATACTTGTGTGGCCTCTGGTGCCCGGCTTTCTCATCCCGCCATAGTGGTGGCCCTTGTGGCCCTTTACCACCCATGGACAGACTGGAAGCTGATGCCCAGTTGGCAGCACCTCAACACTTGTGTGGCCTCTGGTGCCCGGCTTTCTCATCCCGCCATAGTGGTGGCCCTTGTGGCCCTCTGCCACCCATGGAGAGACTGGAAGCTGATGCCCAGTTGGCAGCACCCCAACACTTGAGTGGCCTCTGGTGCCCGGCTTTCTCATCCCGCCATAGTGGTGGCCCTTGTGGCCCTTTACCACCCATGGAGAGACTGGAAGCTGATGCCCAGGTGGCAGCACCCCAACACCTGTGTGGCCTCTGGTGCCCGGCTTTCTCATCCCGCCATAGTGGTGGCCCTTGTGGCCCTCTGCCACCCATGATCCTCGGGATCCGATCCGCCAGTAAGAAGCCATGTTGGTTGAAGTGGGCAGTGCGGAGTTCCGGCGGGTTGCGACACAATTACGGAATAATTCCGGCGTCTCATTATATCGCAGAATAACGGCCGCCGGTAAGTTTGATTTATTAGGTCGCCATTTTGAAGGGGGTGACAAAGCCGAGTGCCGGATCGTCTAGAATCAGGATTTACGGAAATAAATTCACAATAAAAGACGGAAAGGTTATTAAGCGCGGAGCCGGAGTCTGGAGCCACGATAAAACATCTTCTCTGGGGCCCCATATGTATCAGTATTAAAGGGCCCGTCAGCCGCCCTCCTGCAGACCTGACAGCCATTAATGTGGGAACCGCGGAGTCCCCGCCATGACACGGAAAATGGCGCTTATTTATGATTGGCTGATGGAGGAAATGCACGCCGATTCTTCTCTTCTCGATCGTTCGCTCCGGACAGCAATCAAACTGCTAACCGTGCCTAGGCTGAGATGATGTCATCAGTGTGCTGCAGGCAGAAGGAAGCATTTCCTCAGTCTCCCCTCCCCCAGTGATCGGACTGTACATTGTAACTTTGTAGAAGGAGGAGGAGTCATTTCCTCAGTCTCCCCTCCCCCAGTGATCAGACTGTACATTGTACCTTTGTAGAAGGAGGAGGAGGCATTTCCTCAGTCTCTCCTCCCCCAGTGATCAGACTGTACATTGTAACTTTGTAGAAGGAGGAGGAGTCATTTCCTCAGTCTCCTCCCTCAGTGATCAGACTGTACATTGTAACTTTGTAGAAGGAGGAGGAGTCATTTCCTCAGTCTCCTCCCCCAGTGATCAGACTGTACATTGTAACTTTGTAGAAGGAGGAGGAGTCATTTCCTCAGTCTCCTCCCCCAGTGATCAGACTGTACATTGTAACTTTGTAGAAGGAAGAGGAGGAATTTCCTCAGTCTCCCCTCCCCCAGTGATCAGACTGTACATTGTAACTTTGTAGAAGGGGGAGGAGGCATTTCCTCAGTCTCCCCTCCCCCAGTGATCAGACTGTACATTGTAACTGTGTAGAAGGAGGAGGAGGCATTTCCTCAGTCTCCCCTCCCCCAGTGATCAGACTGTACATTGTAACTGTGTAGAAGGAGGAGGAGGCATTTCCTCAGTCTCCCCTCCCCCAGTGATCAGACTGTACATTGTAACTGTGTAGAAGGAGGAGGAGGCATTTCCTCAGTCTCCCCTCCCCCAGCGATCAGACTGTACATTGTAACTTTGTAGTAGGAGGAGGTATTTCCTCAGTCTCCTCCCCCAGTGATCAGACTGTACATTGTAACTTTGTAGGAGGAGGAGGAGGCAGCGCACCATACTGCACGGTATATGTGTGGTGTGTTGGTTTGCCGTTTACAATTAATTGCACCAACGCACTGCACATAGCACAGGTATGTTGCAATGCATCATGGGAGTACATGTTAATGCACGTGTTGCCCCCGATGCACGGCTGTGAAGGGGCCCCTTGGTGTGCCGTGGTGTTATCACAGGCTGCTGGGACTTGTAGTTCCTCTAGAACCATCTAATCTGGCATTGCCGGCAGTTTATTTTCCCGCAGAGCGATCCGGGCAGCAATCTGCTCCTCACACGCCGTCGCGGCACATTTCCCGCCTCTCAGGGCGCTCGGGGCTTCAAACGATTCGTTAGCCTTGCCCCCCCCCCCCCACCAGCCGCGCGGCTCGTATCCCCGTATCTGTGCTCTGACGCCCCCCGCTCTGGATTTGCCGCTCTCTCGCCTCGCGGCTCGTATCCTCATATCTGTGCTCTGACGCCCCCCGCTCCGGATTTGCCGCTCTCTCACCTCGCGGCTCGTATCCTCATATCTGCGCTCTGACGCCCCCCGCTCCGGATTTGCCGTTCTCTCGCCGCGCGGTTTGTCTCTTCGTATCCCCGTATCTGCGCTCTGACGTCCCCCGCTCTGGATTTGCCGCTCTCTCGCCTCGCGGCTCGTTTCCCCGTATCTGCGCTCTGACGCCCCCACTCCGGATTTGCCGCTCTCTCGCCACGCGGCTCGTATCCTCGTATCTACGCTCTGACGCCCCCACTCCGGATTTGGCGCTCTCACGCCACGCAGCTCGTATCGCCGTATCTGCGCTCTGACGTCCCCCGCTCTGGATTTGCCGCTGTCTCGCTGCACGGCTCATATCCCCATATCTGCGCTCTGACGCCCCCCGCTCCGGATTTGCCGTTTTCTCACCACGCGGTTCGTATCTTCGTATCCCCGTATCTGCGCTCTGACGCCCCCCTGCTCCGGAGGGCACGGTACAGGGGGATCAGGAGGGCACAGTACAGGGGGATCAGGAGGGCACAATACTGGGATCAGGAGGGCACAATACTGGGATCAGGAGGGCACAACACTGGGATCAGGAGGGCACAGTACAGGGGGATCAGGAGGGCACAGTACAGGGATCAGGGGGCACAGTACAGGGGGATCAGGGGGGCACAGTACTAGGATCAGGGGGCACAGTACAGGGGGATCAGGGGGGCACAGTACTAGGATCAGGGGGCACAGTACAGGGGGATCAGGAGGGCACAGTACTGGGATCAGGGGGCACAGTACAGGGGGATCAGGAGGGCACAGTACAGGGATCAGGGGGCACAGTACAGGGGGATCAGGAGGGCACAGTACTGGGATCAGGAGGGCACAGTACAGGGGGATCAGGAGGGCACAGTACAGGGATCAGGGGGCACAATACAGGGATCAGGAGGGCACAGTACAGGGGGATCAGGAGGGCACAGTACAGGGATCAGGGGGCACAGTACAGGGGGATCAGGAGGGCACAGTACAGGGGGATCAGGAGGGCACAGTACAGGGATCAGGGGGCACAGTACAGGGGGATCAGGAGGGCACAGTACAGGGGGATCAGGAGGGCACAGTACAGGGATCAGGGGGCACAGTACAGGGATCAGGGGGCACAGTACAGGGGGATCAGGAGGGCACAGTACAGGGATCAGGGGGCACAGTACAGGGGGATCAGGAGGGCACAGTACTGGGATCAGGGGGCACAGTACTGGGATCAGGAGGGCACAATACAGAACTACAGTCCAAATGCTTTCCGGATACGTTTGTGTGTTCCGTTGCATTGTTGATGCTTCTGATGCATTTCCCTCCCTCTCTTATACTTCAATTTAAACAGAGACGTGTGTGTTCCGGAGCGTTCCGGAGCGTTCCGGTGCAGTTTTGGTGCATTTTGTTATGCATTTTACCGCGTCCCAGTACAGTTCTGAGCAGGAATAATGCCGCCTGTTCTTTTCTGCATCCGGAACGCACCGGAACTGCAAGCGCTGATGTGAACAATGACGCTGACAACCCGATCACCGACTTTCTGTGCGTTTTGGATGCAGAAACAAAGTAACTGAAACGCATGGAGTGTGACCCGGCCTGAGTCACATGTTCAGGTTTCACAGATCCACCATCGGAGTCATGAGTCCAGAAAATGTTTCACAAAACGCATTTTAGAGGGATCTTTGTTCAGCGGAGCTGTGCGGACGCAGCCTGAAGAGGATGGGGCTGCATGCGTTTGTATTTGCATCGGGTAATCAGCGTTCGCCCTCCTATATGTACTGCTGATGTGAAGCTGAACTCATCATTAATCATTATATAACCGGCCGTCAGCGGTGAGTGCGACAACCGAAACCGCAGGACCGCCATGCGCTATTGTTCTCTGGTCCGCCGGTTGTGTAACGCCAGTGATGGTGACACCCCCCCCCCCTCGTGTGGGAAAGGTCGGTGACCCCGGCGCTGTGCGCACATGGCGGCCGACATAATTACTCCATATATGGGATTACAGAGAAGGAGCTGATTTCATCAAAATTGGTTTTTGCTGCAAAACGACAGATTCGGCCATCGGCTGCATTTCACCGAAACAAAATATCGCTCAGCGTGGCTTCGTGACATTTGATACTTTTTGTTGTTTCTTTTGTCTTCATTTAATAGTTTGTGGTTTTTTTGTATTTTTTTTTTTTTTTTTGGGGGGGGGTTATTGTATTTAATGCTCTATTTTCCCTGTATTTGATCATTATTTGTGAACTGATGTTTTATTTTTATTTTATTTATTTTTGCTGCATTTCCTGTCTGTAAATAAATTGACATTTTTGGTACAAGAACAGGTCCAGGATGGGTGAGAAGAGTTCCTGTAACTCTCAGGAGCCATTTAAACCTCATTTAAACCCATGATGGGGCACTATTCCTCCCACTGACACCAATGATAGGGCACTATTCCTCCCACTGACACCAATGATGGGACACTATTCCTCCCACTGACACCAATGATGGGGCACTATTCCTCCCACTGATACCAATGATGGGGCACTATTCCTCCCCCTGACACCAATGATAGGGCACTATTCCTCCCACTGACACCAATGATGGGGCACTATTCCTCCCACTGACACCAATGATGGGGCACTATTCCTCCCACTGATACCAATGATGGGGCACTATTCCTCCCACTGACACCAATGATGGGGCACTATTCCTCCCACTGACACCAATGATGGGGCACTATTCCTCCCACTGACACCAATGATGGGGCACTATTCCTCCCACTGACACCAATGATGGGGCACTATTCCTCCCACTGACACCAATGATGGGGCACTATTCCTCCCCCTGACACCAATGATGGGGCACTATTCCTCCTCCACTGACACCAATGATGGGGCACTATTCCTCCCACTGACACCAATGATGGGGCACTATTCCTCCCACTGACACCAATGATGGGGCACTATTCCTCCCACTGACACCAACGATGGGGCACTATTTCTCCCACTGACACCAATGATGGGGCACTATTCCTCCCACTGACACCAATGATGGGGCACTATTCCTCCCCGACACCAACGATGGGGCACTATTCCTCCCACTGACACCAACGATGGAGCACTATTCCTCCCACTGACACCAATGATGGGGCACTATTCCTCCCACTGACACCAATGATGGGGCAATATTCCTCCCACTGACACCAATGATGGGACACTATTCCTCCCACTGACACCAATGATGGGGCAATATTCCTCCCACTGACACCAATGTAGGGGCAATATTCCTCCCACTGACACCAATGTAGGGGCAATATTCCTCCCACTGACACCAATGTAGGGGCACTATTCCTCCCACTGACACCAATGTAGGGGCACTATTCCTCCCACTGACACCAATGATGGGGCGCTATTCCTCCCACTGACACCAATGATGGGGCGCTATTCCTCCCACTGACACCAATGATGGGGCACTATTTCTTCCACTGACACTAATGATGGGACACTATTCTTCCCACTGATACCAATGATGGGGCACTATTCCTCCCACTGACACCAATGATGGGGCACTATTCCTCCCACTGACACCAATGATGGGGCACTATTCCTCCCCGACACCAACGATGGGGCACTATTCCTCCCACTGACACCAATGATGGGGCACTATTCCTCCCACTGACACCAATGTAGGGGCAATATTCCTCCCACTGACACCAATGATGGGACACTATTCCTCCCACTGACACCAATGATGGGACACTATTCCTCCCACTGACACCAATGATGGGACACTATTCCTCCCACTGACACCAATGATGGGGCACTATTCCTCCCACTGACACCAATGATGGGGCACTATTTCTCCCACTGACACCAATGATGGGGCGATGGATGAAAGATAACACCTGATTGGTTAGCCTCACCAGTGACTCCACAATACTCCATAAAGTATATGAATCCTTCAGATAAACCCATCAGGATCTAGACAGAAAGGTTGCTTTGGGGCAGGATGTGACATCACCTGAACCACAGCAGATACAGCACACTGAGGACACGCCCACGAGGTCCTTATAAAGATAAAATCTGATTGGTTAGCCTCACCAGTGACTCCGCTTCAGTCGTTCAGCACCCCCGACTCGCTGTCAGGACGCTGTTTTTATACATTGACCACCCTGACAGGTTCAGCTCAACCCTCCCCGCCCCGTCTAAGCTGGAGACAATCCCGCCGCCTGTCTTCGAGGAACCGTGCGTGACGTTGAGCGCCGGCGAGCTGTCTGTGTTAATTTCCCTCGGATTCCTCTTAATAATGATGTCTTGTTGTAAGTTGCGCAGAATTGGAACACAAGTTTTCTCAAGCAGAAAATGGCTTTCCCCTCCCCGCCTGGTGTAAAGAGATAAATAATAGTGTAATGAAAGGCGCTCGGCACATCCCTCCGCCGCTTCCCCCGAGGCGGACATCTCCAATGTGCGTCCTGCACAGCCTGCGTGCCACGATGTGACAATCTCGTTAGCATCTAACACATGGCAGCGGCAGGACGGCGGGACGCCGCAATTCATTTCCCGGGTTTTTTTTTTTCATTTTATTTTATTTTTAACCCTTCTGCGAAAAAGGCAAAAAAAAAAAAAAAAAACAAAAAGGCGATCAGAACGGCAAAGAGAGGAGATTTACGCCCGCTGTCATCGGCCGTGACATTTACAGTTGTGGCCAAAATTATTCAACCCCCACTGAAATTGAGTGTTTTGGCCAGTTTGACATTGCTTTTGATCATTCAGTCATCTTGCTTACATTTACATTAAAGAGGCACTTGTAGGTCAGACAAATATAACATAACAGTTATAATGAAATAACCACAAATGTCTTTTCTGTGCTCACAGCATTATCAGTTTTATTCAACCCCCAAGTGACATTCAATCTTAGTACTTAGTACAGCATCCTTTTACAGTTATAACAGCTTTTAAACGTGAAGCATAGCTTGACACAAGTGTCTTGCAGCGATCTACGGGTATCTTCGCCCATTCTTCATGGGCAAAGGCCTCCAGTTCAGTCACATTCTTAGGCTTGCGCACTGCAACTGCTTTCTTTAAGTCCCACCAGAGGTTCTCAATCGGATTTAAGTCTGGTGACTGCGATGGCCACTCCAAAATGTTCCAGCCTTTCCTCTGCAACCATGCTCTAGTGGACTTGGAGGTATGCTTGGGATCATTGTCCTGTTGAAAGGTCCAACGTCTCCCAAGCCTCAGGTGTGTGACGGACTGCATCACGTTTCCATCCAATATCTCCTGGTACTGAAGAGAATTCATGGTACCTTGCACACGCTGAAGCTTCCCTGTACCTGCAGAAGCAAAACAGCCCCAAAGCATGATTGACCCTCCACCATGCTTCACAGTAGGCAAGGTGTTCTTTTCATCATAGGCCTTGTTCTTCCTCCTCCAAACATAGCGTTGATCCATGGGCCCAAACAGTTCTAATTTTGTTTCATCAGTCCACAGAACACTATCCCACAACTTTTGTGGTTTGTCCACATGGCTTTTGGCATACTGCAGTCGACTCTTCTTATTCTTTGGAGACAGCAAGGGGGTACGCCTGGGAGTTCTGGCACGGAGGCCTTCATTACGCAGTGTGCGTCTTATTGTCTGGGCTGAAACTTCTGTACCCACATCTGACAAATCTTTTCTCAGTTCCTCAGCAGTCACACGGGGACTTCTCTCCACTCTACGCTTCAGGTAGCGCACAGCAGTCGAAGTCAGCATCTTCTTTCTGCCACGACCAGGTAGCGTTTCAACAGTGCCCTTTGCCTTGAATTTGCGAATGATGCTTCCTAAGGTGTCTCTTGGTATGTTTAACATCTTTGCAATCTTCTTATAGCCATTGCCCTTCCTGTGAAGAGAAATCACCTCTTCTCTTGTCTTCCTGGACCATTCTCTTGCCTTCACCATGTTTGTAACCACACCAGTAAATGTCTAGAAGGAGCTGAGTATCACAGTCATTTTAAAGCTGCCTAATTGGTGCTTATTATGCTTGATTGCTGCTCGGTGACATCCACAGGTGTTTTCAATACCTGATGGAAAGCACCTGTATGAACCTCTGTTCTTCAGAGTGGTAGTCTTTAAGGGGTTGAATAATTGTGGCAATGAAGAAACCACATAAGAACCATTTACTACTGTATTACATAAACAATTGATGTCATTTTAGTTGCATTTGGGTAGTTACAACGTCCTTGTAGGATTTGATTCTGAATACAATTCCAAATGTACACTATAGTCCCTAAACCCCTTTACAGCATTGGGGGTTGAATAATTTTGGCCACAACTGTATATATGGCCGCACTGTACAGGCATAATGGACACAGCTGCGGCTTCGTAATGACCTGCAGCGCGGCGTATACGCCGTCGGATCCGCCGGCCGCCATGCAGCTGCATTTCGATAGAGTCAGATGCGGAGGTCGGTTAATCTGGAGGTCGGAGGACGAAAGAGCGGGGCCAAATGATTTGTCACAAAACCGGCACAGAGAGATTTTTTATGTTGGCTCAGTTTCACGGCCGGGGTTATAAATTCGCTTTTTTAAAATCCGTGACACGCCGCTGGCCCAGAATCCAACGCGGCCGGGTGGCTTTCCGCTGCTTTGGAGTCATAAATCTGCGCCTGCATTGTTGGGAGTCGGGGGCCATTGTGTATTAATTGGGTCGGGGAGGTGTAAGTGACACGCAGTGGGGATGGGGGGGGGGGGGGGCAACGCGCCGCAGAGATTGTATTGGATTAGCCGGATATTTCAAAGGAAATTCACCAAAAAGCCTTCAAAAGTGGAAAACAAATATGTTGCTTAGTAGCTAACGGCGTCCATATCACGGCGAGGCTGGATGGAAGGTGACTCTGGAGTGTTGCAGATCTATCTTGCTGAAAAGGTGCATCTATGGTACAGGCGGGGGCGGACTGACAACTCATGGGGCCCCCGGGCAATAGGGGATCATGGGGCCCCTGTGTCCTTGCCCAACAGGGGAGGACTGACAACTCATGGGGCCCCCGGGCAATAGGGGATCATGGGGCCCCTGTGTCCTTGCCCAACAGGGGAGGACTGACAACTCATGGGGCCCCCGGGCAATAGGGGATCATGGGGCCCCTGTGTCCTTGCCCAACAGGGGAGGACTGACAACTCATGGGGCCCCCAGGCAATAGGGGATCATGGAGCCCCTGTGTCCTTGCCCAACAGGGGGGGACTGACAACTCATGGGGCCCCCGGGCAATAGGGGATCATGGCGCCCCTGTGTCCTTGCCCAACAGGGGAGGACTGACAACTCATGGGGCCCCCGGGCAATAGGGGATCATGGGGCCCCTGTGTCCTTGCCCAACAGGGGAGGACTGACAACTCATGGGGCCCCCGGGCAATAGGGGATCATGGGGCCCCTGTGTCCTTGCCCAACAGGGGAGGACTGACAACTCATGGGGCCCCCAGGCAATAGGGGATCATGGAGCCCCTGTGTCCTTGCCCAACAGGGGGGGACTGACAACTCATGGGGCCCCCGGGCAATAGGGGATCATGGCGCCCCTGTGTCCTTGCCCAACAGGGGAGGACTGACAACTCATGGGGCCCCCGGGCAATAGGGGATCATGGGGCCCCTGTGTCCTTGCCCAAACTCAAAAAAGCCTATGAAAAAGGTACCAGGGGCATCTCATGGGGCCCCCTACTGACCCCGGGCCCTCGGGCAGTGCCCGAGTTTCCAAATGGTCAGTCCGCCCCTGGGTACAGGTGTCAAACACAAGGCCTGAGGGCCAAATCCGGCCCTCCAGGCCATTTCATGTGGCCCTTGTACCTCTCCTGCAGGTGCCCCTTGTCTCCGCCCCCACATTGTCTCAGCAGTCCCCAACAGAGAGGAGAATAGAACAAATCTGCCAAATCCTCCTCATCCCCGCACCCCCTCATCTCTGCCTCCCTGGTCTCAGCATTCAGCAGACTCTTGGAACTGACTCCACTCCTCCTCTGGTCCTCCTCCAGACCCTGAACTTTCTGCTTTCCAGCTCTGCCCCCAGAAGGGCAGAGGTAATGTTAGGGAAGGTGGGGGATTCTTGACATCTGATGTAGTGGGGGGGGGGGGTGGGGTGCTCTGGACACAGGGGCGGACTGACCATTCAGACTCTCGGGCACTGCCCGAGGGGCCAGGGTCAGTAGGGGGCCCCACGAGATGCCTCTGGTACCTTACATAGGCTTTTTTGGGAGTGGTTTGAGTGTGGACGAGGACACAGGGGCCCCATGATCCCCTATTGTCTGGGGGCCCCATGAGTTGTCAGTCCGCCCCTGTGACTGGACATCTAGACATACAACCGGCCCTTTGAGGGCAACCATAATGCTGATACGGCCCGCGGTGAAATGGAGTTTGACACCCCTGACCTATGGTGGGTTCAACCTTCCTGACCATATAAACCATCTGATATCTGATATAAATAATACATCTGGGGGTTACAGAAAACATGAATTCTGTCTCCGAGCTCCTGAGTGGGCATAACAGCATAGCTCCTGTCTCTGATTTGGAGGGATTGTCCATCATCAGCTTCTTCATAGGTCATAGCACCCCGACTCATTCACCAAAAAAAAAATCAAAAGTAAATAAAACACAAGTCCCCTGATGTAAATCCATCGAACGGCAGCAGCTGACCCTCACGAAAGAAAAAAAAAATGAGCGCAACCCGTCCCGAAGCTTGACCTGCACCGAATGAGAGGACCACTTTCCCCAGCCACTAAATATACAAAGGGGCAGGGTCACCCAGTAAGGTGACGTCATGGCGCGGTGCCTCAGAAGGACGTCATCATGTAACCCCGCCCCTTTGTTTACTTAGCGGTGTGGAATGTCGAGCTGTCATTCTGCGAGTGTCAAGTGATGGGAGAAACAAGTTTGGCAGGCGACTTTTTTTTTGCGGGTCGGCGGCTGGCGTTAATCGACGATGGATTTACATTGGGGGGACATTTTTTTCTTACATTTTTTTGGTGATGAGTAGGGTACTATTTTTCCCAATACTCATTGGGGGCAGGGGTGGATTTGCTACCCCTCCCCCACTGGGCCAGGGTTGTGGGGAAGAGGCCCG
>NW_028321014.1:0-5000 GCF_062004578.1 Staurois parvus
GCTGTGCTGCGATTTTCTGTGTTTGAGAATCTGCATGGGGAGACCAGAACAAGGGTTGTACTCCCAACTGTAATTGCGATACTGGTTCTTCTAAAGCCCGCTCATGATCTGTGATCGATAGAGCATCTATCAATCTTTGTGGGACTCGTCATAAATCACCATGCGCTTTTTGATTCCAAAGTGTGGGAAGACACAAGGGTCTTCCTAGAGAGAGGTGGAGAAGGTGTTTCAGCATGAGCTAACATATCTAGCATTCCTTAAGCACGGTGTTTGGTAAACACAAAAATGACAACAAATCAGAAGGCTTCACAATGCCGAGCAGTAGATGTAGAAGCAAAGAAGATTTTTTCTTCCCTCGCATGAAAAAAATGCCAGATTTAACTGATTCACTTAGCTCATCTAGACGGATTAGCACAGGTTCAGTAAGACGTGCACGTTCACATTCTAGCAGCATTTTCGAAAGAGTGCCCGAGAAAACCAAGGTTAGGCTATTTTCTGGAATGCGGGCTAGGATCTCATGCAGTTGATCAGCCAATGTTTGTCTGCTTCATCATAAACGACATACTCCACAATGCGTAATTTCAGATTCCTGTTGTGCATCAGAATTTTAAGGTAGTGCAGGTAACTGGTAGTGCAGGTAGCTCACTGGTTCAATCATAATAAATCCAATTTGCAGTCATTGGCACAGCAAGTAAGTCAATTCCAAATGTGGTTATGTCATAATCTCTAAATATGCTGGAAGTGTCAAGCTTGAAAGTGTCAAGATCATCTTTCCTTTTCTTTAATCCATTACAATCTCCTCTGCCAAAGGCAGTTTTCCCCATTTCCTGCACTATCTGCTTTATTTTTTTTTTCAGCATTTTCTTTCTCGCTTTGAAAAAAAAAACCGCTTCGGCTATGCTGTGATTTTCTGTGTTTGAGAATCTGCTGTTTTCGTACTCTGCTCTGTGTGGAATTTCTTCTCCAGCATGGCGAGACCAGAACAAGGGATGTATTCCCAACTGTAATTGCGATGCAGGTTCTGCTGTTCTAAGCACGATCATGGTCTGTGATCGATAGAGCATCTTCATCTATCAATCTTTGTGGGACTCGTCCTAAATTACCATGCGCTTCTTGATTGCAAAGTTTGGGAAGACACAAGGGTCTTCCTAGAAAGAGGTGGAGATCATACATATTAGGTGTTTCAGCATGAGCTACCATATCTAGAATCCCTTTCAGCACGGTGTTTGGTGGACACAAAAATGACAACAAATCAGAAGGCTTCACAATGCCGCGCAATAGATTTGGATGCAAAGCAGTTTTTTTATTCTTCCCTCGCAGGAAAAAATGCCAGATTTAACTTATTCACTTAGCTTTGTATCAACATCTAGACGGATTAGCACAGGTTCAGTAAGACGTGCACGTTCACATTCTAGCAGCATCTTGGAAAGAGTGCCTGAGAAAACTAAGGAAAGGCTATTTTCTGGAATGCGGGCTAGGATCTCATGCAGCTGCTCAGCCAACGTTTGTCTGCTTCATCATAAACGACATACACCACACTGCTTAATTTCAGATTCTTGTTGTGCATCAGAATTTTAAAGTAGTGCAGGTAACTGGTAGTGCAGGTAGCTCACTGGTTCAATCATAATAAATCCAATTTGCAATCATTGGCACAGCAAGTAAGTCAATTCCAAATGTGGTTATGTCATGATCTCTAACCAACGCTGGAAGTGTCAAGCTTGAAATTTCAAGATCATCTTTCCTTTTCTTAAATCCATTACAATCTCTTCTGCCAAAGGCAGTTTTCCCCATTTCCTGCACTATCTGCTCTATTTTTTTTTCCAGCATTTTCTTTCCCGCTTTGAAAAGAAAAACCGCTTCGGATGTGATGTGATTTTCTGTGTTTGAGAATCTGCTGTTTTCGTACTCTGCTCCGTGTGGAATTTCTTCTCCAGCATGGCGAGACCAGAACAAGGGATGTATTCCCAACTGTAATTGCGATGCAGGTTCTGCTGTTCTAAAGCCCGCTCATGATCTGTGATCGAAAGAGCATCTTCATCTATCAATCTTTGTGGGACTCGTCCTAAATCACCATGCGCTTCTTGATTCCAAAGTGTGGGAAGACACAAGGGTCTTGCTAGAAAGAGGTGGAGATCAGACACATAAGGTGTTTCAGCATAAGCTACCACATCTAGCATCCCTTTCAGCACGGTGTTTGGTGGACACAAAAATGACAACAAATCAGAAGGCTTCACAATGCCGCGCAATAGATGTAGAAGCAAATCAGTTTTTTTCTTCCCACGCAAGAAAAAATGCCAGATTTAACTGATTCACTTAGCTTTGTATCAACATCTCGACTAATTAGCACAGGTTCAGTAAGACGTGCACGTTCACATTCTACAAGCATCTTGGACAGAGTGCTTGAGAATACCAAGGTTAGGCTATTTTCTGGAATGCGGGCTAGGATCTCATGCAGCTGCTCAGCCAACGTTTGTCTGCTTCATCATAAACGACATATTCCACACTGCGTAACAACAGATTCCTGTTGTGCATCAGAATTTTAAGGCAGTGCAGGTAACTGATCTTCTATCTTGTCCCCACCTAAAATAACTGCAGTTTGCAAATTTTCCAACCGAAAGTAATATTAATTCAAATATTTTAACCCATGCTCCCAGAACATCAGTGTTCGTTGCTCACTGGTTCAATCATAATAAATCCAGTCTGCAATCATTGGCACAGCAAGTAAGTCAATTCCAAATGAACCATGTCATGAACTCTAAACAACGCAGGAAGTGTCAAGCTTGAAAGTGTCAAGATCATCTTTCCTTTTCTTAAATCCTTTACACTCTCCTCTGCCAAAGGCAGTTTACCTTTATTTCCTGCACTATCTGCTTTATTTTATTTTTCAGCATTTTCTTTCTTTTGAAAAAAAAACCGCTTCGGCTGTGCTGTGATTTTCTGTGTTTGAGAATCTGCTGTTTTCGTACTCTGCTCCGTGTGGAATTTCTTCGTCAGCATGGGGAGACCAGAACAAGGGATGTACTCCCAACTGTAATTGCGATGCAGGTTCTGCTCTTCTAAAGCTCGCTCAAGATCTGTGATCGATAGAGCATCTTCATCTATCAATCAATAGGGAGGGGAGAAAGGAAGGAAGAAATGAAGTAAGGAAAGCAGGAGGGGAAAAAGGAAGTGAGGGATGGAAGGAAGGAAGGAAGAGAGGAAGGAAGGAAATAAGTTAGGAAGGAAGGAAGGAAAAAAAAGAAATGGAAAGGAGGGGAGTGAAGGGAAGCTGGCAAGTAAGTAAATAAGTAAGGAATAAAGAAAGGAAGGAAGGAAGGAAAGAAAGAAAGAAGGAAAAAAAGGCCGGAAGGAAGGAAGGAAGGAAAGAAGGAAAAAAGGAAGGAAAGTAGGAAAAAAGGAAGGAAGGATGGAAGGAAGGAAGGAAGGAAGGAAAAAAGGAAGGAAGGAAGAGAAAGGAGGGGAGTGAAGGAAACCTGGCAAGTAGGTAGCGAAGGAAGGAATGAGGGAGGTGAGGAAGGAAGGAAGGAATGAGGGAGGGGAGAAAGGAAGGAAGGAAGAAAGGAAGAAAGGAAAGAAGGAAGGAAGGAAGGAAAGAGGGGAGGAAGGAAGGAAAGAAGGAATGAGGGAGGGGAGATAGGAATCAAGAAATGAAGGAAGGAAGGAAGGAAATAAGGAAGGGGAAAAAGGAAGGGAGGCAAAGAAGGAATAAGGAAAACAGACGGGAAGGGAGGGAAGGAAGTAAGGAATGAAGGAAGGAAGCAAGGAAAGAAGGAAGGAAGGAAGGAAGGAAGGAAGGAAAAAAGGAAGCAAGGAATGAAAGAAGGAAGAGAAAGGAGGGGAATGAAGAAAACCTGGCAAGTAGGTAGCGAAGGAAGGAAGGATGGATGGAAGGAAGGAATGATGGAGGTGAGGAAGGAAGGAAGGATAGAGGGAGAGGAGAAAGGAAGGAAAGAATGATGAAAGGAAAGAAGGAAGGAAGGAAAGAAGGAAGGAAGGAAAAAGGGGAGGAAGGAAAGAATGAGGGAGGGGAGAAAGGAAGGAAGAAATGAAGGAAGGAAGGAAGGAAGGAAGGAAGGAAAGAAGGAAGGAAGGAAGGAAGGAAGAAAGGAAGGAAAAAAGGAAGGAAGGAAGGAAGGAAGGAAGGAAGGAAGGAGGGGAGTGAAGGAAACCAGGCAAGTAGGTAGCAAAGGAAGGAAGGAAGGAAGGAAGGAAAGAAGGAAAAAAGGAAGGAAGGAAGGAAAGAAGGAAGGAAAGAAGGAAAAAAGAAAGGAAGCAAGGAAAGAAGGAAAGGAAGGAAGGAAAAAAGGAAGGAAGGAAGGAAGAAAGAATGAAAGGAAGGAAGGAAGGAAAGAAGGAAAAAAGGAAGGAAAGAAGGGAAGGAAGGAAGGAAGGAAGAAAGGAAGGAAGGAAGGAAGGAAGGAAGGAAAAAGGAAGGAAGGAAGGAAGGAAGTAAGGAAGGAAGGGAATGGAGGGGAGTGAAGGAAACCTGGCAAGTAGGTAGGGAAGGAAAGAAGGAAGGATGGAAAGAAGGAAGGAATGAGGGAGGTGTAGAAGGAAGGAAAGAATGAGGGTGGGGAGAAAGGAAGGAAGGAAGGAAGAAAGGAAAGAAGGAAGAAAGGAAAGAAGGAAGGAAAAAAAGAAGGAAGGGAATAAAGGAATGGAAAAGAGGGGAGTGAAGGGAAGCTGGCAAGTAAGTAAAGAATTAAGGAATGAAGGAATGAAGAAATAAAGGAAGGAAGGAAGGAAAAAAGGAAGGAAGGAACTAAGGAAGGAAGGAAGAAAGGAAGGAAGGAAAAGAAAGGAGGGAAGGTAATGGAAACCAGGCAAGCAGGTAGGAAAGGAAGGAAGGAAAGAAGGAAAGGAAGGAAGGAAGGAAGGAAGGTGGTAAAAAAGGAAGGAAGGAAGGAAGGAAGGAAAGAAGGAAAGGAAGGAAGGAAGAAAGGAAGGAAGGAAAGAAAGAAGGCAGGAAGAAAGGTAGGAAGGAAGGAAGAAAGGGAAAT
>NW_028321014.1:10000-37500 GCF_062004578.1 Staurois parvus
AAGGAAAGAAGGAAAAAAGGAAGGAAGGAAGGAAAGAAGGAAGGAAGGAAGAGAGGAATAAAGGAAGGAAGGAACGAAAGAAGGAGGGGAAAAAGGAAGGGAGGCAAAGAAGGAATAAGGAAAAAAGAAAGGAAGGGAGGGAAGGAAGTAAGGAATGAAGAAAGGAAGCAAGGAAGGAAGGAAAAAAGGAATGAAGGAAGAGAGGAAGGAAGGAAAGAAGGAAGGAAGGAAAGAAGGAAGGAAAAAAGGAAGGAAGGAAGGAAGGAAGGAAAAAAGGAAGGAAGGAAGGAAGAAAAGAAGGAAAGGAAGGAAGGAAGAAAGGAAGGAAGGAAGGAAAAAAGGAAGGAAGGAAGGAAAGAAGGAAGGGAAAGGAGGAAAGTGATGGGAAGCTGGCAAGTAAGTAAAGAAGTAAGGAATAAAGAAAGGAAGGAAGGATGGAAGGAAGGAAGGAAGGAAGGAAGGAAGGAAGGAAGGAAGGAAAGAAGGAAAGGAAGGAAGGAAGTAAGGAAGGAAAGAAGGAATAAAGGAAGGAAGGAAAGAAGGAAAGGAAGGAAGGAAGGAAAGAAGGAAGGAAGGAAAGAAGGAAAAAAGGAAGGAAGTAGAGAAGGAAAGGAAGGAAGGAAAAAAGGATGGAAGGAAGAAAGAAAGGAAGGAAGGAAGGAAGGAAGGAAAGAAGGAAAAATGGAAGGAAGGAAGGAAAGAAGGAAAGGAAGTAAGGAAAAAAGGAAGGAAGGAAGAAAGGAAGGAAGGAAGGAAGGAAAGAAGAGAATAAAAAAATGTAAAAGAGGGAAGTGAAGGGAAGCTGGCAAGTAATTAAAGAAGTAAGGAATAAAGAAAGAAAGGAAGGAAGGAAGGGAAAGGAGGGGAGTGAAGGAAACCTGGCAAATAGGTAGCGAAAGAAAGAAGGAAGGATGGAAAGAAGGAAGGAATGAGGGAGGTGTAGAAGGACGGAAAGAATGAGGGAGGGGAGAAAGGAAGGAAGATAGGAAAGAAGGAAGGAAGGAAAAAAGGAAGAAAAAAAGGAAGGAAGGGAATAAAGGAATGGAAAGGAGGGGAGTGAAGGGAAGCTGGCAAGTAAGTAAAGAATTAAGGAATAAAGAAAGGAAGGAGGGAAGTAAGGAAGGAAGGAACGAATGAGGGAAGGAAGGATGGAAGGAAGGAAGGAAAAAAGGAAGAAGGAAGGAAGGAAGGAAAGAAGGATAGGAAGGAAGGAAGGAAAAAGGAAAGGAAGGAAGGAAGGAAAGAAGGAGAAAAGAAAGGAAGGAAGGAAAGAAGGAACGGAAGGAAGGAAAAAAGGAAGGAAGGAAGGAAGGAAGAAAGAAAGAAACGAAGGTAGGAAAAAAGGAAGGAAGGGAGGAAGGAAAAAAGGAAGGAAGGAAAAAAGGAAGGAAGGAAGGAAGGAAAAAGGGAAAGAAGGAAGGGAATAAAGGAATGGAAAGGAGGGGAGTGAAGGGAAGCTGACAAGTAAGTAAAGACGTAAGGAATAAAGAAAGGAAGGAAGGAAGGAAGGAAGGGAAAGGAGGGGAGTGAAGCAAACCAGGCAAGTAGGTAGCAAAGGAAGGAAGGAAGGAAGGAAGGAAGGGAATAAAGTTTTGGAAAGGAGGGGAGTGAAGGGAAGCTGGCAAGTAAGTAAAGAAGTAAGGAAAAAAGAAAGGAAGGAAGGAAGGATGGAAGGAAGGAAGGAAGGAAGGAAGGAAAGATGGAAAGGAAGTAAAGAAGGAAAAAAGGAAGGAAGGAAGGAAAGAAGGAAGGAAGGAATAAAGAAGGAAAGAAGGAAGAAGGAAGGAAGGAAGGAAGGAACGAAGGAAGGAAAGAAGGAGGGTAAAAAGGAAGGGAGGCAAAAGAGGAATAAGGAAAACAGACAGGAAGGGAGGGAAGGAAGTAAGGAATGAAGAAAGGAAGCAAAAAACGAAGGAAAAAAGGAAGGAAGGAAGAGCGGAAGGAAGGAAGGAAAGAAGGAAGGAAGGAAGGAAAAAAGGAAGGAAAGAAGAAAGGAAGGAAGGAAGGAAGGAAAGGAATGGAAGGAGGGAGTGAAGGGAAGCTGGAAGTAAGTAAAGAAGTAAGGAATAAAGAAAGGAAGGAAGGAAGGAAGGAAGGAAGGATTGAAGGAAGGAAGAAAGGAAGGAAGGAAGGAAGGAAAGAAAGAAGGAAGGAAGGAAGGAAAAAAGGAAGGAAGGAAGAAAGGAAGGAAGGAAGGAAGGAAGGAAGGAAGAAAGGAAGGAAGGAAGGAAAAAAGGAAGGAAGGAAGGAAGGAAGGAAGGAGGGGAGTGAAGGAAACCAGGCAAGTAGGTAGCAAAGAAAGGAAGGAAGGATGGAAGTGAAGGAAACCAGGCAAGTAGGTAGCAATGAAAGGAAGGAAGGATGGAAGGAAGGAAGGAAGGAAAGAAGGAAAGGAAGGAAGGAAAGAAGGAAAAAAGAAACAAAGAAGGAAGGAAGGAAGGAAGGAAGGAAGGAAGGAAGGAAGGAAGGAAAGAAGGAAGGAAAGAAGGAAAAAAGAAAGGAAGCAAGGAAAGAAGGAAAGGAAGGAAAAAAGGAAGGAAGGAAGAAAGAATGAAGGAAGGAAGGAAGGAAGGAAAGATGGAAAAAAGGAAGAAAGGAAGGAAAGAAGGGAAGGAAGGAATGAAGGAAGGAAGGAAGGAAGGAAAGGAAGAAAGGAAGGAAGGAATAAAAGAAGGAAGGAAGGAAAGAAGGAAGGGAAAGGAGGGGAGTGAAGGAAACCTGGCAAGTAGGTAGTGAAGGAAAGAAGGAAGGATGGAAAGAAGGAAGGAATGATGGAGGTGTAGAAGGAAGGAAAGAATGAGGGTGGGGAGAAAGGAAGGAAGGAAGGAAGGAAGAAAGGAAAGAAGGAAGAAAGGAAAGAAGGAAGGGAATAAAGGAATGGAAAGGAGGGGAGTGAAGGGAAGCTGGCAAGTACGTAAAGAATTAAGGAATGAAGGAATGAAGAAATAAAGGAAGGAAGGAAGGAAAAAAGGAAGGAAGGAACTAAGGAAGGAAGGAAGAAAGGAAGGAAGGAAAAGAAAGGAGGGAAGGTAATGGAAACCAGGCAAGCAGGTAGGAAAGGAAGGAAGGAAAGCAGGAAAGGAAGGAAGGAAGGTCGTAAAAAAGGAAGGAAGGAAGGAAAGATGGAAAGGAAGGAAGGAAGGAAGAAAGGAAGGAAGGAAAAAAAAGAAAGCAGGAAGAAAGGTAGGAGGGAAGGAAGAAAGGGAAATGATCAGAGTGTAGGGAAGCTGGCAATTAAGTAAGGAAGGATGGAAGAAAGGAAGGAAGGATGGCAGGAAGGAAAGCAGGCAGGCAGGAAGGAAGGAAGGAAGGAAGGAAAGAAAGAAGCAAGGGAAAAAGGAAGGAAGGGAAGGAAGGAAGGAAGCCAGGAAGGGAGGGAAGGAAGGAAGGAATCAACGAAGGAAGGAAAAAAGGAAGGAAGGAAGGAAAAGATGAAGGAAGGAAAGAAGGAAGGAAGGAAGGAAAAAAGGAAGGAAGGAAGGGAGTAAGGAAAAAAGGAAGGAAGGAAAAAGGGAAGGAAGGAAGGGAATAAAGGAATGTAAAGGAGGGGAGTGAAGGGAAGCTGACAAGTAAGTAAAGATGTAAGGAATAAAGAAAGGAAGGAAGTAAGGAATGAAGGGAAAGGAGGGGAGTGAAGGAAACAAGGCAAGTAGGTAGCAAAGGAAGGAAGGAAGGATGGAAGGAAGGAAGGAAGGAAGGAAGGGAATAAAGTTTTGGAAAGGAGGGGAGTGAAGGGAAGCTGGCAAGTAAGTAAAGAAGTAAGGAATAAAGAAAGGAAGGAAGGAAGGATGGAAGGAAGGAAGGAAGGAAGGAAGGAAAGATGGAAAGGAAGGAAAGAAGGTAAGAAGGAAAAAAGGAAGGAAGGAAGGAAAGAAGGAAGGAATAAAGGAAGGAAGGAAGGAAGGAAGGAAGGAAGGAAGGAAGGAAGGAAGGAAGGAAGGAAGGAAAGAAGGAGGGGAAAAAGGAAGGGAGGCAAAGAAGGAATAAGGAAAACAGACAGGAAGGGAGGGAAGGAATTAAGGAATGAAGAAAGGAAGCAAGGAAGGAAGGAAAAAAGGAAGGAAGGAAGGAAGAGAGGAAGGAAGGAAGGAAAAAAGGATGGAAGGAAGGAAGAAAGGAAGGAAAAAAATGGAAAGGAGGGGAGTGAAGGGAAGCTGGAAGTAAGTAAAGAAGTAAAGAATAAAGAAAGGAAGGAAGGAAGGAAGGATTGAAGGAAGGAAGGAAGGAAAGAAGGAAGGATGGAAGGAAGGAAAAAAGGAAGGAAGGAAGAAAAGAAGGAAAGGAAGGAAGGAAGAAAGGAAGGAATGAAGGAAAAAAATGGAAGGAAGGAAGGAAAGAAGGAAGAAAAAGGAGGGGAGTGATGGAAATCAGGTAGCGAAAGAAAGAAGGAAGGATGGAAAGAAGGAAGGAATGAGGGAGGTGTAGAAGGAAGGAAAGAATGAGGGAGGGGAGAAAGGAAGGAAGAAAGGAAAGAAGGAAGGAAGGAAAGAAGGAAGGAAAAAAGGAAGGAAGGGAATAAAGGAATGGAAAGGAGGGGAGTGAAGGGAAGCTGACAAGTAAGTAAAGATGTAAGGAATAAAGAAAGGAAGGAAGTAAGGAATGAAGG
The DNA here is from genome assembly GCF_062004578.1 of Staurois parvus. Lineage (NCBI taxonomy): Eukaryota > Metazoa > Chordata > Amphibia > Anura > Ranidae > Staurois > Staurois parvus. Next base: position 14,607 of record NW_028321014.1, read on the forward strand.
GAAAGGAGGGGAGTGAAGGAAACAAGGCAAGTAGGTAGCAAAGGAAGGAAGGAAGGATGGAAGGAAGGAAGGAAGGAAGGAAGGGAATAAAGTTTTGGAAAGGAGGGGAGTGAAGGGAAGCTGGCAAGTAAGTAAAGAAGTAAGGAATAAAGAAAGGAAGGAAGGAAGGATGGAAGGAAGGAAGGAAGGAAGGAAGGAAAGATGGAAAGGAAGGAAAGAAGGTAAGAAGGAAAAAAGGAAGGAAGGAAGGAAGGAAAGAAGGAAGGAATAAAGGAAGGAAGGAAGGAAGGAAGGAAGGAAGGAAGGAAGGAAGGAAGGAAAGAAGGAGGGGAAAAAGGAAGGGAGGCAAAGAAGGAATAAGGAAAACAGACAGGAAGGGAGGGAAGGAATTAAGGAATGAAGAAAGGAAGCAAGGAAGGAAGGAAAAAAGGAAGGAAGGAAGGAAGAGAGGAAGGAAGGAAGGAAAAAAGGATGGAAGGAAGGAAGAAAGGAAGGAAAAAAATGGAAAGGAGGGGAGTGAAGGGAAGCTGGAAGTAAGTAAAGAAGTAAAGAATAAAGAAAGGAAGGAAGGAAGGAAGGATTGAAGGAAGGAAGGAAGGAAGGAAAGAAGGAAGGATGGAAGGAAGGAAAAAAGGAAGGAAGGAAGAAAAGAAGGAAAGGAAGGAAGGAAGAAAGGAAGGAATGAAGGAAAAAAATGGAAGGAAGGAAGGAAAGAAGGAAGAAAAAGGAGGGGAGTGATGGAAATCAGGTAGCGAAAGAAAGAAGGAAGGATGGAAAGAAGGAAGGAATGAGGGAGGTGTAGAAGGAAGGAAAGAATGAGGGAGGGGAGAAAGGAAGGAAGAAAGGAAAGAAGGAAGGAAGGAAAGAAGGAAGGAAAAAAGGAAGGAAGGGAATAAAGGAATGGAAAGGAGGGGAGTGAAGGGAAGCTGGCAAGTAAGGAATGAAGGAAGGAAGGAAGGAAGGAAGGAAAAAAGGAAGGAAGGAACTAAGGAAGGAAGGAAGAAAGGAAGGAAGGAAGGAAAAGAAAGGAGGGAAGGTAATGGAAACCAGGCAAGCAGGTAGGAAAGGAAGGAAGGAAAGAAGGAAAGGAAGGAAGGAAGGAAGGAAGGAAGGAAGGAAGGAAGGAAGGAAGGAAGGAAAGAAGGAAGGAAAAAAGGAAGGAAGGAAGGAAAGGAAGGATAAAAGGAAGAAAGGAAGTAAGAAAAGAAAGAAAGAAAGAAAGAAAGAAGGCAGGAAGAAAGGTAGGAAGGAAGGAAGAAAGGGAAATGATGGGAGTGTAGGGAAGCTGGCAATTAAGTAAGGAAGGATGGAAGAAAGGAAGGAAGGATGGCAGGAAGGAAGGAAGGCAGGAAGGAAGGAAGGAAGGAAGGAAGGAAGGAAGGAAGGAAGGAAGGAAGGACAGAAAGAAGCAAGGGAAAAAGGAAGGGAGGGAAGGAAGGAAGGAAGGAAGACAGGAAGGGAGGGAAGGAAACAAGGAAGGAAGGAAAAAAGGAAGGAAGGAAGAGAGGAAGGAAGGAAAGAAGGAAGGAAGGAAGGAAGGATAAAAGGAAAAAAGGAAGGAAGGAAGAAAGGAAGGAAGGAAGGAAAGGAGTAAGGAAAAAAAGGAAGGAAGGAAAAAAGAAAGGAAGGAAAAAGGGAAGGAAGGAAGGAATGAAGGGAATAGATAAATGGAAAGGAGGGGAGTGAAGGAAACCTGGCAAGTAGGTAGCGAAAGAAAGAAGGAAGGATGGAAAGAAGGAAGGAATGAGGGAGGTGTAGAAGGAAGGAAAGAATGAGGGAGGGGAGAAAGGAAGGAAGGAAGGAAGGAAGAAAGGAAAGAAGGAAGGAACGAAAGAAGGAAGGAAAAAAGGAAGGAAGGGAATAAAGGAATGGAAAGGAGGGGGGTGAAGGGAAGCTGGCAAGTAAGTAAAGAATTAAGGAATGAAGAAATAAAGGAAGGAAGGAAGGAAGGAAGGAAGGAAGGAAGGAAGGAAGGAAGGAAAAAAGGAAGGAAGGAACTAAGGAAGGAAGGAAGGAAGGAAAAGAAAGGAGGGAAGGTAATGGAAACCAGGCAAGCAGGTAGGAAAGGAAGGAAGGAAAGACGGAAAGGAAGGAAGGAGGTAAAAAAGGAAGGAAGGAAGGAAAGAAGGAAAGGAGGGAAGGAAGGAAGAAAGGAAGGAAGGAAAGAAAGAAAGAAGGAAGGAAGGAAGAAAGGTAGGAAGAAAGGAAGAAAGGGAAATGATGGGAGTGTAGGGAAGCTGGCAATTAAGTAAGGAAGGATGGAAGAAAGGAAGGAAGGTTGGCAGGAAGGAAGGCAGGCAGGAAGGAAGGAAGGAAAGAAGCAAGGGAAAAAGGAAGGAAGGGAAGGAAGGAAGGAAGGAAGACAGGAAGGGAGGGAAGGAAGGAAGGAAACAAGGAAGGAAGGAAAAAAGGAAGGAAGGAAGGAAGAGATGAAGGAAGGAAAGAAGGAAGGAAGGAAGGAAAAAAGGAAGGAAGGAAGGGAGTAAGGAAAAAAGGAAGGAAGGAAAAAAGGAAGGAAGGAAGAAGGATGGGAATAAAGGATTGGAAAGTAGGGGAGTGAAGGGAAGCTGACAAGTAAGTAAAGAAGTAAGGAATAAAGAAAGGAAGGAAGGAAGGGAAAGGAGGGCAGTGAAGGAAACCAGGCAAGTAGGTAGCAAAGGAAGGAAGGAAGGAAGGATGGAAGGAAGGAAGGAAGGGAATAAAGATTTGGAAAGGAGGGGAGTGAAGGGAAGCTGGCAAGTAAGTAAAGAAGTAAGGAAAAAAGAAAGGAAGGAAGGAAGGATGGAAGGAAGGAAGGAAGGAAGGAAAGATGGAAAGGAAGGAAAAAAGGAAGGAAGGAAGGAATGAAGGAAGGAAGGAAGGAAGGAAGGAAGGAAGGAAGGAAGGAAGGAAAGAAGGAGGGGGAAAAAGGAAGGGAGGCAAAAGAGGAATAAGGAAAACAGACATCAAGGGTGGGAAGGAAGGAAGTAAGGAATGAAGAAAGGAAGCAAGGAAGGAAGGAAAAAAGGAAGGAAGGAAGAGAGGAAGGAAGGAAGGAAGGAAAGAAGGAAGGAAGGAAGGAAAAAAGGAAGGAAGGAAGGAAGGAAGGAAGAAAGGAAGGAAGGAAAGGAATGGAAAGGAGGGGAGTGAAGGGAAGCTGGAAGTAAGTAAAGAAGTAAAGAATAAAGAAAGGAAGGAAGGAAGAAAGGAAGGAAGGAAGGAAGGAAGGAAGGAAGGAAGGAGAGAAGGAAGGAAGGAAAAAAGGAAGGAAGGAAGAAAGGAAGGAATGGAAGGAAGGAAGGAAGAAAGGAAGGAAGGAAGGAAAAAAGGAAAGAATGAAGGAAGGAAAGAAGGAAGGGAAAGGAGGGGAGTGAAGGAAACCAGGCAAGTAGGTAGCAAAGGAAGGAAGGAAGGAAGGAAAGAAGGAAAGGAAGGAAGGAAGGAAAAAAAGGAAAAAAGAAAGGAAGGAAGGAAAGAAGGAAAGAAAGAAGGAAAGGAGGGAAGGAAGGAAAGAAGGAAGGAAGGAAAGAAGGAAAAAAGGAAGGAAGGAAGGAAAGATGGAAAGGAAGGAAGGAAAAAAGGAAGGAAGGAAGAAAGTAAGGAAGGAAGGAAAGAAGGAAAAATGGAAGGAAGGAAGGAAAGAAGGAAATGAAGGAAGGAAAAAAGGAAGGAAGGAAGGAATAAAGGAAAGAAGAGAATAAAGGAATGTAAAAAAGGGAAGTGAAGGGAAGCTGGCAAGTAATTAAAGAAGTAAGGAAGAAAGAAAGAAAGGAAGGAAGGAAGGAAGGAAGGGAAAGGAGGGGAGTGAAGGAAACCTGGCAAGTAGGTAGCGAAAGAAAGAAGGAAGGATGGAAAGAAGGAAGGAATGAGGGAGGTGTAGAAGGAAGGAAAGAATGAGGGAGGGGAGAAAGGAAGGAAGGAGGGAAGGAAGGAAGGAAGGAAGAAAGGAAAGATGGAAGGAAGGAAAGAAGGAAGGAAAAAAGGAAGGAAGGAAATAAAAGAATGGAAAGGAGGGAAGTGAAGGGAAGCTGGCAAGTAAGTAAAGAATTAAGCAATGAAGGAAGGAAGGAAAAAAGGAAGGAAGGAACTAAGGAAGGAAGGAAGAAAGGAAGGAAGGAAAAGAAAAGAGGGAAGGTAATGGAAACCAGGCAAGCAGGTAGGAAAGGAAGGAAGGAAAGAAGGAAAGGAAGGAAGGAAGGAAGGAAGGAAGGAAGGAAGGAAGGAAAGGAAGGATAAAAAGAAGAAAGGAAGGAAGGAAAGAAAGAAAGAAGGCAGGAAGAAAGGTAGGAAGGAAGGAAGGAAGGGAAATTATGGGAGTGTAGGGAAGCTGGCAATTAAGTAAGGAAGGATGGAAGAAAGGAAGGAAGGATGGCAGGAAGGAAGGAAGGCAGGAAGGAAGGAAGGAAGGAAGAAAGGAAGGAAGGAAGGAATGAAGGAAGGAAAGAAAGAAAGAAGCAAGGGATAGAGGAAGGTAGGAAGGAAGGAAGAGAGGAAGGGAGGGAAGGAAGGAAGGAAACAAGGAAGGAAGGAAAAAAGGAAGGAAGGAAGAGAGGAAGGAAAGAAGGAAGGAAGGAAGGAAGGAAGGAAAAAAGGAAGGAAGGAAGAAAGGAAGGAAGGAAGGAAAAAGGGAAGGAAGGAAGGAAGGAAGGGAATAGAGGAATGGAAAGTAGGGGAGTGAAGGGAAGCTGACAAGTAAGTAAAGAAGTAAGAAATAAAGAAAGGAAGGAAGGAAGGAAGGGAAAGGAGGGGAGTGAAGGAAACCTGGCAAGTAGGTAGCAAAGGAAAGAAGGAAGTACGGAAGGAAGGAACTAATGAAGGATGGAAGGAAGGAAGGAAAAAAGGAAAAAGGAAGGAAGGAAGGAAAGAAGGAAAGGAAGGACGGAAAAAAGTAAGGAAGGAAGAAAGAAAGAAACGAAGGTAGGAAAAAAGGAAGGAAGGGAATACAGGAATGGAAAGGAGGGGAGTGAAGGGAAGCTTGCAAGTAAGTAAGTAAGGAAGGAAGGAAGGAAGGGAGTAAAGAAGGAAGGAATGAAGGAAAAAAGGAAAGGAAGGAAGGAAAGAAGGAAGGAAGGAAGGAAGGAAGGAAGGAAGGAAGGAAGGAAGGAAAGAAGGAAGGAACGAAAGAAGGAAGGAAAAAAGGAAGGAAGGGAATAAAGGAATGGAAAGGAGGGGGGTGAAGGGAAGCTGGCAAGTAAGTAAAGAATTAAGGAATGAAGAAATAAAGGAAGGAAGGAAGGAAGGAAGGAAGGAAGGACAAAAGGAAGGAAGGAACTAAGGAAGGAAGGAAGGAAGGAAAAAAAAGGAGGGAAGGTAATGGAAACCAGGCAAGCAGGTAGGAAAGGAAGGAAGGAAAGACGGAAAGGAAGGAAGGAGGTAAAAAAGGAAGGAAGGAAGGAAAGAAGGAAAGGAGGGAAGGAAGGAAGAAAGGAAGGAAGGAAAGAAAGAAAGAAGGAAGGAAGGAAGAAAGGTAGGAAGAAAGGAAGAAAGGGAAATGATGGGAGTGTAGGGAAGCTGGCAATTAAGTAAGGAAGGATGGAAGAAAGGAAGGAAGGTTGGCAGGAAGGAAGGCAGGCAGGAAGGAAGGAAGGAAAGAAGCAAGGGAAAAAGGAAGGAAGGGAAGGAAGGAAGGAAGGAAGACAGGAAGGGAGGGAAGGAAGGAAGGAAACAAGGAAGGAAGGAAAAAAGGAAGGAAGGAAGGAAGAGATGAAGGAAGGAAAGAAGGAAGGAAGGAAGGAAGGAAAAAAGGAAGGAAGGAAGGGAGTAAGGAAGGAAGGAAAAAAGGAAGGAAGGAAGAAGGATGGGAATAAAGGATTGGAAAGTAGGGGAGTGAAGGGAAGCTGACAAGTAAGTAAAGAAGTAAGGAATAAAGAAAGGAAGGAAGGAAGGGAAAGGAGGGCAGTGAAGGAAACCAGGCAAGTAGGTAGCAAAGGAAGGAAGGAAGGAAGGATGGAAGGAAGGAAGGAAGGGAATAAAGATTTGGAAAGGAGGGGAGTGAAGGGAAGCTGGCAAGTAAGTAAAGAAGTAAGGAAAAAAGAAAGGAAGGAAGGAAGGATGGAAGGAAGGAAGGAAGGAAGGAAGGAAGGAAAGATGGAAAGGAAGGAAAAAAGGAAGGAAGGAAGGAATAAAGGAAGGAAGGAAGGAAGGAAGGAAGGAAGGAAGGAAGGAAGGAAGGAAGGAAAGAAGGAGGGGAAAAAGGAAGGGAGGCAAAAGAGGAATAAGGAAAACAGACATCAAGGGTGGGAAGGAAGGAAGTAAGGAATGAAGAAAGGAAGCAAGGAAGGAAGGAAAAAAGGAAGGAAGGAAGAGAGGAAGGAAGGAAGGAAGGAAAGAAGGAAGGAAGGAAGGAAAAAAGGAAGGAAGGAAGGAAGGAAGGAAGGAAGAAAGGAAGGAAGGAAGGAAAGGAATGGAAAGGAGGGGAGTGAAGGGAAGCTGGAAGTAAGTAAAGAAGTAAAGAATAAAGAAAGGAAGGAAGGAAGGAAGGAAGAAAGGAAGGAAGGAAGGAAGGAAGGAAGGAGAGAAGGAAGGAAGGAAAAAAGGAAGGAAGGAAGAAAGGAAGGAATGGAAGGAAGGAAGAAAGGAAGGAAGGAAGGAAAAAAGGAAAGAATGAAGGAAGGAAAGAAGGAAGGGAAAGGAGGGGAGTGAAGGAAACCAGGCAAGTAGGTAGCAAAGGAAGGAAGGAAGGAAGGAAAGAAGGAAAGGAAGGAAGGAAGGAAAAAAAGGAAAAAAGAAAGGAAGGAAGGAAAGAAGGAAAGAAAGAAGGAAAGGAGGGAAGGAAGGAAAGAAGGAAGGAAGGAAAGAAGGAAAAAAGGAAGGAAGGAAGGAAAGATGGAAAGGAAGGAAGGAAAAAAGGAAGGAAGGAAGAAAGTAAGGAAGGAAGGAAAGAAGGAAAAATGGAAGGAAGGAAGGAAAGAAGGAAAGGAAGGAAGGAAAAAAGGAAGGAAGGAAGGAAGGAAGGAATAAAGGAAAGAAGAGAATAAAGGAATGTAAAAAAGGGAAGTGAAGGGAAGCTGGCAAGTAATTAAAGAAGTAAGGAAGAAAGAAAGAAAGGAAGGAAGGAAGGAAGGGAAAGGAGGGGAGTGAAGGAAACCTGGCAAGTAGGTAGCGAAAGAAAGAAGGAAGGATGGAAAGAAGGAAGGAATGAGGGAGGTGTAGAAGGAAGGAAAGAATGAGGGAGGGGAGAAAGGAAGGAAGGAGGGAAGGAAGGAAGGAAGGAAGGAAGAAAGGAAAGATGGAAGGAAGGAAAGAAGGAAGGAAAAAAGGAAGGAAGGAAATAAAAGAATGGAAAGGAGGGAAGTGAAGGGAAGCTGGCAAGTAAGTAAAGAATTAAGCAATGAAGGAAGGAAGGAAAAAAGGAAGGAAGGAACTAAGGAAGGAAGGAAGAAAGGAAGGAAGGAAAAGAAAAGAGGGAAGGTAATGGAAACCAGGCAAGCAGGTAGGAAAGGAAGGAAGGAAAGAAGGAAAGGAAGGAAGGAAGGAAGGAAGGAAGGAAGGAAGGAAAGGAAGGATAAAAAGAAGAAAGGAAGGAAGGAAAGAAAGAAAGAAGGCAGGAAGAAAGGTAGGAAGGAAGGAAGGAAGGGAAATTATGGGAGTGTAGGGAAGCTGGCAATTAAGTAAGGAAGGATGGAAGAAAGGAAGGAAGGATGGCAGGAAGGAAGGAAGGCAGGAAGGAAGGAAGGAAGGAAGAAAGGAAGGAAGGAAGGAATGAAGGAAGGAAAGAAAGAAAGAAGCAAGGGATAGAGGAAGGAAGGAAGGAAGGAAGAGAGGAAGGGAGGGAAGGAAGGAAGGAAACAAGGAAGGAAGGAAAAAAGGAAGGAAGGAAGAGAGGAAGGAAAGAAGGAAGGAAGGAAGGAAGGAAGGAAAAAAGGAAGGAAGGAAGAAAGGAAGGAAGGAAGGAAAAAGGGAAGGAAGGAAGGAAGGGAATAGAGGAATGGAAAGTAGGGGAGTGAAGGGAAGCTGACAAGTAAGTAAAGAAGTAAGAAATAAAGAAAGGAAGGAAGGAAGGAAGGGAAAGGAGGGGAGTGAAGGAAACCTGGCAAGTAGGTAGCAAAGGAAAGAAGGAAGTACGGAAGGAAGGAACTAATGAAGGATGGAAGGAAGGAAGGAAAAAAGGAAAAAGGAAGGAAGGAAGGAAAGAAGGAAAGGAAGGACGGAAAAAAGTAAGGAAGGAAGAAAGAAAGAAACGAAGGTAGGAAAAAAGGAAGGAAGGGAATACAGGAATGGAAAGGAGGGGAGTGAAGGGAAGACACAAGGGTCTTCCTAGAAAGAGGTGGAGAAGGTGTTTTTTTTCTTCCCTCGCATGAAAAAAATGCCAGATTTAACTGATTCACTTAGCTCATCTAGACGGATTAGCACAGGTTCAGTAAGACGTGCACGTTCACATTCTAGCAGCATTTTCGAAAGAGTGCCTGAGAAAACCAAGGTTAGGCTATTTTCTGGAATGCGGGCTAGGATCTCATGCAGTTGCTCAGCCAATGTTTGTCGGCTTCATCATAAACGACATACTCCACACTGCGTAATATCAGATTCCTGTTGTGCATCAGAATTTTAAGGTAGTGCAGGTAACTGGTAGTGCAGGTAGCTCACTGGTTCGATCATAATAAATCCAATTTGCAGTCATTGGCACAGCAAGTAAGTAAATTCCAAATGTGGTTATGTCATAATCTCTAAACAACGCTGGAAGTTGCAAGCTTGAAAGTGTCAAGATCATCTTTCCTTTTCTTTAATCCATTACAATCTCCTCTGCCAAAGGCAGTTTTCCCCATTTCCTGCACTATCTGCTTTATTTTTTTTTCAGCATTTTTTTTCTCGCTTTGAAAAAAAAAAAACCGCTTCGGCTATGCTGTGATTTTCTGTGTTTGAGAATCTGCTGTTTTCGTACTCTGCTCTGTGTGGAATTTCTTCTCCAGCATGGCGAGACCAGAACAAGGGATGTATTCCCAACTGTAATTGCGATGCAGGTTCTGCTGTTCTAAAGCCCGATCATGGTCTGTGATCGATAGAGCATCTTCATCTATCAATCTTTGTGGGACTCGTCCTAAATTACCATGCGCTTCTTGATTGCAAAGTTTGGGAAGACACAAGGGTATTCCTAGAAAGAGGTGGAGATCATACATATTAGGTGTTTCAGCATGAGCTTCCATATCTAGAATCCCTTTCAGCACGGTGTTTGGTGGACACAAAAATGACAACAAATCAGAAGGCTTCACAATGCCGCGCAATAGATTTGGATGCAAAGCAGTTTTTTTATTCTTCCCTCGCAGGAAAAAATGCCAGATTTAACTTATTCACTTAGCTTTGTATCAACATCTAGACGGATTAGCACATGTTCAGTAAGACGTGCACGTTCACATTCTAGCAGCATCTTGGAAAGAGTGCCTGAGATAACTAAGGTAAGGCTATTTTCTGGAATGCGGGCTAGGATCTCATGCAGCTGCTCAGCCAACGTTTGTCTGCTTCATCATAAACGACATACACCACACTGCGTAATTTCAGATTCTTGTTGTGCATCAGAATTTTAAAGTAGTGCAGGTAACTGGTAGTGCAGGTGCAGGTATTAATCATAATAAATCCAATTTGCAATCATTGGCACAGCAAGTAAGTCAATTCCAAATGTGGTTATGTCATGATCTCTAACCAACTCTGGAAGTGTCAAGCTTGAAATTTCAAGATCATCTTTCCTTTTCTTAAATCCATTACAATCTCCTCTGCCAAAGGCAGTTTTCCCCATTTCCTGCACTATCTGCTCTATTTTTTTTTCCATCATTTTCTTTCCCGCTTTGAAAAGAAAAATCGCTTCGGATGTGCTGTGATTTTCTGTGTTTGAGAATCTGCTGTTTTCGTACTCTGCTCCGTGTGGAATTTCTTCTCCAGCATGGCGAGACCAGAACAAGGGATGTATTCCCAACTGTAATTGCGATGCAGGTTCTGCTGTTCAAAAGCCCGATCAGGATCTGTGATCGATAGAGCATCTTCATTTATCAATCTTTGAGGGACTCGTCCTAAATCACCATGCGCTTCTTGATTCCAAAGTTTGGGAAGACACAAGGGTCTTCCTAGAAAGAGGTGTAGATCATACACATAAGGTGTTTCAGCATGAGCTCCCATATCTAGCACGGTGTTTGGTGGAAACAAAAATGTCAACAAATCAGATGGATTCACAATGCCGCGAAATAGATGAAGAAGCAAAGCAGTTTTTTTTTCTTCCCTCGCATGAAAAAATGCCAGATTTAACTGATTCACTTAGCTTTGATTCAACATCTAGACGGGTTAGCACAGGTTCAGTAAGACGTGCACGTACACATTCTAGCAGCATCTTGGAAATATTGGCTGAGAAAACCAAGGGTAGGCTATTTTCTAGAAAGTGGGCTAGGATCTCATGCAGCTGCTCAGCAAACTTTTGTCTTCTTCATCATAAACGACATACTATACACTGCGTAACTTCAAATTCCAGTTGTGCATCAGAATTTAAGTTAGTGCAAGTAACTGATCTTCTATCTTGTCCCCACCTAAAATAACTGCAGTTTGCAAATTTTCCAACCGAAAGTATTATTAATTCAAATATTTTAACCCATGCTCCCAGAACATCAGTGTTCGTTACTCACTGGTTCAATCATAATAAATCCAATCTGCAATCATTGGAACAGCAAGTAAATCAATTCCAAATGAACCATGTCATGATCTCTAAAAAACACTGGAAGTGTCAAGCTTGAAAGTGTCAAGATCATCTTTCCTTTTCTTAAATCCATTACACTCTCCTCTGCCAAAGGCATTTTACCTCATTTCCTGCACTATCTGCTTTATTTTATTTTTCAGCATTTTCATTCCCGCTTTGAAAAAAAAACAGCTTCGGCTGTGCTGTGATTTTCTCTGTTTGAAAAACTGCTCTTTTCGTACTCTGCTCTGTGTGGAATTTCTTCTCCAGCATGGGGAGACTCCCAACTGTACCGAAGTACTCCCAACTGTAATTGCGATGCAGGTTCTGCTGTTCTAAAGCCCGCTCATGATCTGTGATCGATAGAGCATCTTCATCTATCAATCTTTGTGGGACTCGTCCTAAATCACCATGCTCTTCTTGATTCCAAAGTGTGGGAAGACACAAGGGTCTTCCTAGAAAGAGGTGGAGATCAGACACATAAGGTGTTTCAGCATAAGCTACCATATCTAGCATCCCTTTCAGCACGGTGGACACAAAAATGACAACAAATCAGGAGGCTTCACAATGCCGCGCAATAGATGTAGAAGCAAATCAGTTTTTTTCTTCCCACGCAAGAAAAAATGCCAGATTTAACTGATTCACTTAGCTTTGTATCAACATCTCGACGGATTAGCACAGGTTCAGTAAGACGTGCACGTTCACATTCTAGCAGCATCTTGGACAGAGTGCCTGAGAAAACCAAGGTTAGGCTATTTTCTGGAATGCGGGCTAGGATCTCATGCAGCTGCTCAGCCAACGTTTGTCTGCTTCATCATAAACGACATACTCCACACTGCGTAACAACAGATTCCTGTTGTGCATCAGAATTTTAAGGCAGTGCAGGTAACTGATCTTCTATCTTGTCCCCACCCAAAATAACTGCAGTTTGCAAATTTTCCAACCGAAAGTAATATTAATTCAAATATTTTAACCTATGCTCCCAGAACACCAGTGTTCGTTGCTCACTAGCTCAATAAATAAATCCAATCTGCAATCATTGGCACAGCAAGTAAGTCAATTCCAAATGAACCATGTCATGATCTCTAACAACGCTGGAAGTGTCAAGCTTGTGTCTTGGAAATTCGCTTTAACGAATTTCTCCTTACCGTGAGTACTCGCAGTTGGATGTGCAGAAATCCCCCATAAAGCTGTGCGAATCTCGCTTACCACGACTGCAGCTAAATTACACGATTCCTGCCCATCCAAATACTTTGGTTCTGTTGAAATGTGGGGGTGGAGCTCCGTTACCCTAGAATGATCAAACGACACTCAGGATGCTGTTGCAACTCACATAAGGGCTGATTTTAGACCCAGCTCTCTGTTTTATTAAAAATACACACATGCCCCCCACATGAATAAAGTCAATCCCCTCCCACCGAACAATGCAATGGGGATTGCCTATACAGAGGATGTACATTCCAATTGGAGCATAGCCTTTACTATTATCTATCACTGGTCCTCCCCCATGAGTCTTCTGAGGTCAGCAGACTTCCTCCCCTTCCCCCCTATGAGCCATCTGAGGTCATATTTCCTGTCCTACTAGCTTCTATTGGTATGTAAAATTCTCTGCACAAGCACTCCCTAAAAATACCAGTCTGTACCTTTATGGGCCCGACACGATCTTTATTAAAACACATCCATCCGAGATACAGTTCAGATTAGTAATGGGTTGTAAGATATGCATAAGCCTACACACGGAGTTCACACCGCTTGCGCATTGCGTTATGAAGCCCATTTGGTACCATGCTGCTGATATGTGGATACAGGCCCACGGTCTACTGACAGGAGCATTCGCATGGAATGCCGTGGTGGTATACACGCCGGTCTATAAGCGCAGATCTGCCATCTCATCCATTACCAAGCTGAGTACTGTAATACATACATTGTACATGCGCATGGCCCAATTGCAGCCTTCAGAGCTTTAATTAAGCCACACGAGAGACATATGAATAACACGAATATATGACACATTTAAAGTTCGACCAATAATACAAAATTTCCATGACATTCCCTCCTGTTTTATCATATTCTCCTCGTGTCCCTTCTTGATCTTCTTCAGCTTGATGGGTGTAGTCTCAAACTTCAAAGAGTTCCTGTAGTTGTCCCTGAGAATAAAGCTCCACGGGGTACCTGAAACAACAAGACCCGACGCAGACTCGACGCAAACAGGCTTGATTGAAGCGATGATCCTCAAGAGCGTTGGAACCTTCACTACAGGAAAGCTCTTGCAAAAACCACAAACAGACTTGTGGTATGAATAAAGCTTGTGATCCCACGGTGGTCTGGGGAGATCCAGCAATAGATTCTCAAATTGCCCCTGCAGACGGGGCCACACAAGGCTGGTCTCGACCCAGACAGTTTTCCAAATCGCAGACACAAACAATGATGAGGCTTGAAGCTTGCTTGAAGGTCTTGGAGAATGTGGTCTTCAGAGAGATAAATTAGAGGGAAGCCAGGACGTAATCTGTAGAGAAGGTGGTTGGTTGGTGAGGTCTTCCCCCGATCAGTGGTTGGAGTGGGATCCCCGGAGCGGGCATGGAGATGTGGTCGTCTGCCCAAGCTTGGCTTACACGGTCGATGAGGCAACAGGAACATCTCACCGCGGCATATAAAAGGCAGATGAAAAAGAGAAGCATCAGGATATACACTCCCACTTCCTTCAACCAAGATCCGATGGAGAACAGGAAATCTCCCAATCCTCCCAAACCCTTGAACGGATTCCAACCCTCACTAGCTATAGCTCTAGCTTTTCCCTGTAGTTCACTAACTTTGTCCATATGGGCCTGGACCTTGTCATCGGTGTCTTCTATCCAAGTACAACAATCCTCTCCGATGAACTCACAGAACCCCCCTTTGGCGGCTAAAAGATAATCAAGGGCCATCTTCTCCTGAAGCACTAAAATTCCCATCTGCCGTTGTTCTTGGGCAATTTCTCTGACAGCCTCTACGGTCTCGTTAAACATACTATCCACGATGACAGAAAAATTGTTCAGGCGCTTCATAAGTTCTATTCCCCATCCTGTCCATGAGGGGAACCAAGCCCATGCCTGGTCGCCCTCAGAGAACAGTTCCCTGCGAACTCTCCCTGCCATCCTTACCTTCTTGTGGACCATCAACTCTTCATGGTCCATCACTACATAGGATGCGGGGACTAGCTTTATGAGGGCACACGAACCTTTCGCGTTCTGGGGGAATGTTCTATAGGCTGCCGAACCACACAGAAAATAGTATGGACCTGTCAGAGCAGAGCAGGAAGAGTTCCTCGTTCGGCCTCTGGCACTGAGCAACAGTTGCACAGACTGGGGGATTGCTCCCTCAGTCTGCACATCACATCCGTCCTTCCAACACACGTGGTCTGGTCGGTCAGTGTGGTTACTCAGAAAGGAAGTCTGGTTAGTCAGATTGACAGTTATACCTCCCTCGCAGGTGGTAGTCCCAACAAACTTGTTACCTGTGCCAAAGCTGATGTTAAAGCACACCTGAGGGCTGCCTAGCTGTCCAGTTACCCATAATGGACTGACGAGGGTCCTACAGGAGCTAGAGCTAATATTGGTGCTGAAACTGATGTTACCTGCTAAAAATGTGTCATAAAGTTCTACCGACAAATGTCTACGTGGGGGCTGACCAGGGGTCCCTTGCTTTTTCATGCCGACGCGGATGTCATATAGGGCATGAACAGCGGCCATTGCGGACATGTGATGACTGGGTGGGGGCTTAGAGCATACCCAACAGTTGGTTTTGTTGGCGGTTCTGGCTAAACGCAGGTGCATTTTAAATAAAAGGTTGGGGTATCTGCCGTCTTTTCCTCCGTTCACACACATGTATGACATACAAACAAAAAGAAAAAGGAAAATGACACCCCTCATTCTCTGGTGTAGCTGAAAAGCTTCTTGCAGTGGCTTGCGTGCACCCAGTTGTCTCGTCCCTCGAGTTTGAGTGAGGTAGGTGTCGTCAGCTGGACTTGGTATGGTCCGGTGAACCGTGGCTCGAGTCCGGTTCTTTGATGTTTCTTTAGGACGACCCAATCACCTGGCTCAATAGAAAGAACACCTGTTATTGTATTTGGATCGGGGAGCGATTCGCGAACCCGATGGTGTATCTTCTGCAGCTCCCGTTGCAGAGATTGCACATAACCTGTAAGCTGTGAATGCAAAGACGACAACTGTTGAGGAAAGTACAACCCTGTTTTGGGAGGTCCCCCAAACAACACCTCGTAGGGTGACAGCCCATGTGGTTGCCGAGGGGCATTCCGGATGGAATAGGGGGCAATGGGGAGACACTCAGGCCAAGGTTTTTGGGTATCGGAAGACGTTCAACCTTACCGCTACTCTCGGGGTGATATGGGGTGTGTCGCCGCTGACTCCAGTTCCACCAAAGAAATGCAGTCGTGTCCTTTGGAAGAGAGATTAGTAGTGGACAAAGAAGACATGTTAGCAGAAGAGGTGTTAGTATTGTTAGTCGTGTTGCAAAATTCAGCACTGTCATTGCTGTCCTCCCCCCCCCTTCTCATCTTCCGACACAGGAAGAAGAGAAGCTGGGTTAAGAATAGTGCATCGTTTGATAGTGAGGTTAGTAGGGGTTAGGAGGGCTTTCCCCTGAGAGGGGTACCTTGCCTTGGATGTCCTGTTTTCGCAGGACCGTTCTTGCTGCACCGGTGTCAGTGAGGCAAGGGAGGGGATATTTTAATTCCTCTAGAAAAAGATGGATCTGGGCCGACACCGATTTGCCAACTTCCTATGAGGATTCATAGGAGTTACTTACCATGGTGGTCATAGGGGCGGAGGACTCATCAGGAATGAACTGCCACCGACCTTTAGGTAATTGGGGACAGCTCCTCCTCATGTGCCCCGTTTGGTGGCACTGGAAGCACCTGGGTGGGGGCCTATCCTTCCTGTGACCCAGATCCCTTGGTTTTTCGTGTGGGGTCTGGGACATAAGAACTTTGGCCTTGTCTTGTTTTCTTCTATCCATTTCCCTCTCTATTGCCGCAAGAGTGGAAAGGATAGCAGGGATAGACATCTCATTATATTCGGGTCGGGCCAGAACCAGCCTTTCCCGAATTTTAATATTGATGCCTTCCAAAAATTTGGCCCGCAACAGAATGTGCGTCGCGGTCACCTTTACCCCTTCAGTTGGAGCATCAGGTCCAACTTCCAGATCTGCATCCAGTGCCGTCTGCTTGAGACGGCGCCAGAAGCAGGCGCTTTCCTCATTAGGACCCTGGGTGAGCTTCATCATGTCCGTAGTAGAGGTAGCACCATACATTTCTGGAAGCTTTGCCTTTAGCTGTGTACAGAACTCTTTGCCCCCTGAAGTCATCTCCTCATGCGTGGTTATAGAGCACCCTGCAATCACTGTACTGGCCACTTCCATGCCCACCTTTGCCCGTAGGATCTGTGCACAATCTGACCCGCTCATACCATAGCTGAACTGGTTTTGTCCAAACATTCGAGCAAATCCTCTCGGATTGACTCGATAGTCCGGGAGCTCAGCCAGAATAGTGCGGATCTCTGCCGGGGTGAAAGGGACATGCCAAACTACCCGTTCCCCTAAAGTCCGTTCCCCCCGTGCATTGGGAGGACCTTCAAATTGCTGCACCCTGACTGGATAGGCCTCGGTCCGGGAAGAGTGCAAGGGCTGGCCCAGCTTCATCGGTGGGCTTAGATTAACCACCTCGCTTACTGCACCTTCAGGTTTGAGGTCCCTCAGATCAGGGTATAGCTGGGGGGCAGGGGTCTGATCAGTGGTTCGTAGCGCTTTGATGCAATCCGCCCTGTTTTTTAACCGGGTGTCTATTCCCCTTGATTCACAGATAGTCTGCAAATCGGTTGTTGAGTAGGCTTCATAGTTGGAAACAGAAGGAGCTGGGGTGAAGCAGGGAGAAGGGAGAGGTAGAGGCAGAGGCTGAGGCATAGAGACAGAAGACACAGAAGGTATGTCAAGAGTGACGTCACTAACAGAAGAGACAGGTGCAGTTATACTTATCTCAGCCACTGTTGGTTGTTGGGGAACCCCAGCAGACCCTGATCCTGCCTGCCTTAGTAGAGTCAGCCCTGAAAGAGCTTCCTCCACCTCTGACACCGGATCTTCCTGTTTTATTCCCTCTGGAGGCCAGGTATACATCACCTGGTTCTTCCGGACAGACACCAGTTTATGTATGCCCTGCTTCCCTAATCGGATTGACCTGTGAAGCCATAGCTGTGCGATCTCTAGTTCTGACGCCTGCATCCGTGGTTCAAATTCAGAGATTAATTTTTCCCACCTCCATGCGTCAAATGTACCTTCCCGGGGAATTTCCCATCTGGTACCCTTCGACCATTTATTCCACCTTTTGAGGGGTTCTGTAGACTTCCCCCCCAAACTCACCTTCATCAGTTGTGCAGCTGTCCTTACCCTGAAGAGGGCTGCTTCCCCCTCTCTCTTCATGGACTGACTACTGCCCATCGTGACTAGTCACTGGTATATATCCCGCGTCCGGGTACCTGTTTACCCCCTGGAGCACTCGGTGGGATCCTACCGAGAGGCCTGATTCCACCACTTTCCCAGCACAGCGTAATTTATGTGATACTTATCGATCACCCGAAGCGCATCAAGTGGCGGTCAGACTGAGAGCACACCTCCCACTCCCACAGCGCAATTTGTGTGATCCTGACCACCCGAAGTGTTTGTGGTAACCAGGCTAAGCGTTATACTTCCCTGGACCGCCCACTCACACAGCGTAATTTATGTGGTTCTCATCACTCACTGTGTTTGGCAGGCCACACCGCACAATGATGAAAGTGGCTTTTCTCTCCCTGCACACAGTAGCTAACACAAGTCAAAACAAAAAGAGGGGTTCTTGGATGTTACTTAGGGGTCACTGGTTGGGCAGAAACCTGCTAACTGACCTTTAGGAAATTTGTGTAAAGAAAAAAACTTTCCTAATACACACAGAAAAACCCTTTTTCAACCTGAAAAACTGTTAAAAAGGACAAAGTGGATCCTTATGAAAAACACGGGACGTTTCACAGTAAAACAATTACACAGAGGTAAACCGAAAAACTGCGCCAAAAGTAACCTTGTTGCTGACGCAAAAATCACTCCTATCAGCACCGCTAAACGATCCATGCTACGCACGCAATCTTCACTGCAACCACCTAAAACCGTTTACACAAAAAGTCTGCTGGACGTGAAACACGCGACACAGCAGCTTAAAACAAACCCGCTTTACAATAAGGAACTACTTTTAACAGGAAAAACACAAGAAAAACATAATCACTATACAAGAAATCTATGTGCAAAAACCCAGACTTCACCGCGCTCACTAAATGTGGAACACGTGAAGGGAAAACTCGCTTAATACACTTTAAATTGGCTGGCAATACGCAAATTTAAAGCTAAAAGCAAACAAATGAAACTGTAAAAAATTTGGATTAAAAACACAATATGGGTCAAATGCATATAGGAAACTTCATGCACATTGCATAGAGATTACTGCACATATGGTAGCCAACAAAATGGCCACCAAACAAAAGGAGTCCATGTGGTTTAGTCAAGAAAATGACCCCCCACAGGGAAGCACATGGTAACACTAGAATGGCCCCCCCACAGGGAAACACATGGCAGACTCTAGCCTCAAAATTGCCTCAAAATTGCCTCTTACATAAAACAGACTTTTAGACAGAACATACACTGGACAATTACACAACAATATGAAGTACACATACAACACAATTTGGGCACAATCACAGAACGGACATAAAACACCAACATATCACACTAACATGCACATGTAACAGAAAGGTCCCCCTGCTGCATGCTTGCTGGGAGCAGTAGTACCACAAAACATTGTACAGACCACATAACACAGATCTTACAACAGTTAACAATTAACCTAAGCCTTTCAGCACTGTAATAATTACCTCACGTGGAGGGGGGTAGAGCAATTACCACAGTACCTACAGCCCACCAATACTTACCTAACACTATGCAACAACTTTTACCCACTAAAACATATACCCGTTTAATTTTTGGTTGGAAGATTTTTAAACTTGACCAAATCCAGCCAACCAAACCCACCCCCCTGCTGCTCTCAGCAGAGACAAACCCTCGTCTTTCACCCACAAATCAAGAGTTTAGGACAAAAAATGAGGTCCTTGCCAAGCGGTATTTCTTGTTAGCTAACAGAGAGCGAAATCAGCCACACGAACACGCAAAAAGCGATCCTCTTAATGGCAGAGAGACCTGAAATGTGCCGGCATACTTTTTGCTAGTTCATGATGGCCATTCCCCCCTCGTTCTAGGTTAGCTACGCAAGAATACGCGTTAGTATCCACCAGGCTCGCCAAACTGTCTTGGAAATTCGCTTTAACGAATTTCTCCTTACCGTGAGTACTCGCAGTTGGATGTGCAGAAATCCCCCATAAAGCTGTGCGAATCTCGCTTACCACGACTGCAGCTAAATTACACGATTCCTGCCCATCCAAATACTTTGGTTCTGTTGAAATGTGGGGGTGGAGCTCCGTTACCCTAGAATGATCAAACGACACTCAGGATGCTGTTGCAACTCACATAAGGGCTGATTTTAGACCCAGCTCTCTGTTTTATTAAAAATACACACATGCCCCCCACATGAATAAAGTCAATCCCCTCCCACCGAACAATGCAATGGGGATTGCCTATACAGAGGATGTACATTCCAATTGGAGCATAGCCTTTACTATTATCTATCACTGGTCCTCCCCCATGAGTCTTCTGAGGTCAGCAGACTTCCTCCCCTTCCCCCCTATGAGCCATCTGAGGTCATATTTCCTGTCCTACTAGCTTCTATTGGTATGTAAAATTCTCTGCACAAGCACTCCCTAAAAATACCAGTCTGTACCTGGATGGGCCCGATACGATCTTTATTAAAACACATCCATCCGAGATACAGTTCAGATTAGTAATGGGTTGTAAGATATGCATAAGCCTACACACGGAGTTCACACCGCTTGCGCATTGCGTTATGAAGCCCATGTGGTACCATGCTGCTGATATGTGGATACAGGCCCACGGTCTACTGACAGGAGCATTCGCATGGAATGCCGTGGTGGTATACACGCCGGTCTATAAGCGCAGATCTGCCATCTCATCCATTACCAAGCTGAGTACTGTAATACATACATTGTACATGCGCATGGCCCAATTGCAGCCTTCAGAGCTTTAATTAAGCCACACGAGAGACATATGAATAACACGAATATATGACACATTTAAAGTTCGACCAATAATACAAAATTTCCATGACACTTGAAAGTGTCAAGATCATCTTTCCTTTTCTTAAATCCATTACACTCTCCTCTGCCAAAGGCAGTTTACCTTTATTTCCTGCACTATCTGATTTATTTTATTTTTCAGCATTTTCTTTCCCGCTTTGAAAAAAAAACCGCTTCGGCTGTGCTGTGATTTTCTGTGTTTGAGAATCTGCTGTTTTCGTACTCTGCTCCGTGTATGGGGAGACCAGAACAAGGGATGTACTCCCAACTGTAATTGCGATGCAGGTTCTGCTCTTCAAAAGCCCGCTCAAGATCTATGATCGATAGAGCATCTTAATCTATCAATCAAGAGGGAGAGGAGAAAGGAAGGAAGAAATAAAGGAAGGAAGGAAAGAAGGAGGGGAAAAAGGAAGTGAGGGAAGGAAGGAAGGAAGGAAGAGAGGAAGGAAGGAAATAAGTTAGGAAGGAAGGAAGGAAGGAAAAAAAAAGAAATGGAAAGGATGGGAGTGAAGGGAAGCTGGCAAGTAAGTAAAGAAGTAAGGAATAAAGAAAGGAAGGAAGGAAGGAAAGAAAGAAAGAAGGAAAGGAAGGCAGGAAGAAAGGAAGGTAGGAAGGAAGGAAAGAAGGAAAGAAGGAAAAAAGGAAGGAAGGAAGGAAAAAAGGAAGGAAGGATGGAAGGAAGGAAGGAAGGAAGGAAGGAAAAAAGGAAGGAAGGAAGGAAGGAAAGAAAGAAGGAAGAGAAAGGAGGGGAGTGAAGGAAACCTGGCAAGTAGGTAGCGAAGGAAGGAAGGAAGGAAGGAATGAGGGAGGTGAGGAAGGAAGGAATGAGGGAGGGGAGAAAGGCAGGAAAGAAGAAATGAGGGAGGGGAGAAAAGAAGGAAGAAATGAAGGAAGGAAGGAAGGAAAGAAGGAAGGGGAAAAAGGAAGGGAGGCAAAGAAGTAATAAGGAAAACAGACAGGAAGGGAGGGAAGGAAGTAAGGAATGAAGGAAGGAGGGCAAGGAAGGAAGGAAGGAAAGAAGGAAGGAAGCAAGGAAGGAAAAAAGGAAGGAAGGAAGGAATGAAAGAATGAAGAGAAAGGAGGGGAATGAAGAAAACCTGGCAAGTAGGTAGCGAAGGAAGGAAGGATGGAAGGAAGGAAGGAATGAGGGAGGGGAGAAAGGAAGGAAGGAAGGAAAGAAAGAAAGAAGGAAAGGAAGGCAGGAAGGAAGGAAGGAAAGAAGGAAGGAAAGAAGAAAGGAAGGAAGGAAGAAAGGAAGGAAGGAAGGAAAAAAGGAAGGAAGGAAGGAAGGAAGGAAGGAAGGAAGGAAGGAAGGAAGGAGGGGAGTGAAGGAAACCAGGCAAGTAGGTAGCAAAGGAAGGAAGGA
The DNA here is from genome assembly GCF_062004578.1 of Staurois parvus. Classification (NCBI taxonomy): domain Eukaryota; kingdom Metazoa; phylum Chordata; class Amphibia; order Anura; family Ranidae; genus Staurois; species Staurois parvus. Next base: position 35,878 of record NW_028321014.1, read on the forward strand.
AGGATGGAAGGAAGGAAGGAAGGAAGGAAGGAAGGAAGGAAGGAAGGAAGGAAAGAAGGAAAGGAAGGAAGGAAGGAAACATGGAAAAAAGGAAGGAAGGAAGGAAAGAAGGAAAGGAAAGAAGGAAGGAAAGAAGGAAGGAAGGAAAGAAGGAAAAAAGAAAGGAAGCAAGGAAAGAAAAAAAGGAAGGAAGGAAAAAAGGAAGGAAGGAAGAAAGAATGAAAGGAAGGAAGGAAGGAAAGAATGAAAAAAGGAAGGAAGGAAAGAAGGGAAGGAAGGAAGAAAGGAAGGAAGGAAGGAAGGAAAAAAGGAAGGAAGGAAGGAAAGAAGGAAGTGAAAGGAGGGGAGTGAAGGAAACCTGGCAAGTAGGTAGCGAAGGAAAGAAGGAAGGATGGAAAGAAGGAAGGAATGAGGGAGGTGTAGAAGGAAGGAAAGAATGAGGGAGGGGAGAAAGGAAGGAAGGAAGGAAGAAAGGAAAGAAAGAGGGAAGGAAAGAAGGAATGAAAAAAGGAAGGAAGGTAATAATTAATGGAAAGGAGGGGAGTGAAGGGAAGCTGCAAGTAAGTAAAGAATTAAGGAATGAAGGAATGAAGAAATAAAGGAAGGAAGGAAGGAAGGAAGGAACTAAGGAAGGAAGGAAGGAAGAAAGGAAGGAAGGAATAGAAAGGAGGGAAGGTAATGGAAACCAGGCAAGCAGGTAGGAAAGGAAGGAAGGAAAGAAGGAAAGGAAGGCAGGAAGGAAGGAAGGAAGGAAGGAAAGAAAGAAAGAAGCAAGGGAAAAGGAAGGAAGGGAAGGAAGGAAGGAAGACAGGAAGGGAGGGAAGGAAGGAAGGAAACAAGGAAGGAAGGAAAAAAGGAAGGAAGGAAGAGATGAAGGAAGGAAAGAAGGAAGGAAGGAAGGAAAAAAGGAAGGAAGGAAGGAAGAAAGGAAGGTAGGAAGGAAGGGAGTAAGGAAAAAAAGGAAGGAAGGAAAAAAGGAAGGAAGGAAGGAAAAAGGGAAGGAAGGAAGGGAATAAAAGAATGGAAAGGAGGGGAGTGAAGGGAAGCTGACAAGTAAGTAAAGAAGTAAGGAATAAAGAAAGGAAGGAAGTAAGGAAGGAAGGGAAATTAGGGGAGTGAAGGAAAACAGGCAAGTAGGAAGCAAAGGATGGAAAGAAGGATAGAAGGAAGGAGGAAGGAAGGAAGGAAGGCAGGAAGGCAATAAAGTTTTGGAAAGGAGGGGAGTGAAGGGAAGCTGGCAAGTAAGTAAAGAAGTAAGGAATAAAGAAAGGAAGGAAGGAAGGAAGGATGGAAGGAAGGAAGGAAGGAAGGAAAGATGGAAAGGAAGGAAAGAAGGAAAGAGGGAAAAAAGGAAGGAAGGAAGGAAGGACAGAAGAAAGGAAGGAATAAAGGAAGGAAGGAAGGAAAGAAGGAGGGGAAAAAGGAAGGGAGGCAAAGAAGGAATAAGGAAAAAAGACAGGAAGGGAGGGAAGGAATTAGGGAATGAAGAAAGGAAGCAAGGAAGGAAGGAAAAATGGAAGGAAAGAAGGAAGAGAGGAAGGAAGGAAGGAAGGAAGGAAGGAAGGCAGGAAAAATGGAAGGAAGGAAGAAAGGAAGGAAAGAAATGGAAAGGAGGGGAGTGAA
>NW_028321014.1:42500-49014 GCF_062004578.1 Staurois parvus
GGAAGATAGGAAGAGAGGAAAGAAGAAAAGAAGGAAGGAAGGAAGGAAGGAAAAAAGGAAGGAAGGAAGGAAGGGAGAAAGGAAGGAAGGAAGGGAGAAAGGAAGGAAGGAAAAAAGGACGGAAGGAAGGAAGAAAGGAAGGAAAAAAGGAAAGAAGGAAAGGAAGGAAGGAAGGAAGGAAGGAAGGAAGGAAGGAAGGAAGGAAGGAAGGAAAGAAGGAAAGACAGAAAAAAGTAAGGAAGGAAAGAAGCAAAGGAAGGAAAGAAAAAAGGAAGGAAGGAAGGAACGAAGTAAAGAAGGAAAGGAAGGAAGGAAAAAAGGAAGGAAGGAAAAAGGGAAGGAAGGAAGGAAGATAGGAACGAAGGAAGGAAGGGAATAAAGGAATGGAAAGGAGGGGAGTGAAGGGAAGCTGGCAAGTAAGTAAAGAAGTATGGAATAAACAATGGAAGGAAGGAAGGAAGGAAGGGAAGAAGGAACGAAGGAAGGAAGGAAGGAAGGAAGGAAGGAAGGAAGGAAGGAAGGAAGGAAGGAAGGGAAATGAGGGAAGGTAATGGCAACCTAGCAAGCAGGTAGGAAAGAAAGGAAGGAAAGAAGGAAAGGAAGGAAGGAAAAAAGGAAGGAAGGAAAGAAGGAAAGGAAGGAAGGAAGGAAGGAAGGAAGGAAGGAAGGAAGGAAGGAAAGAAAGAAGGCAGGAAAAAGGTAGGAAGGAAGGAAGAAGGGGAAAGGATGGGAGTGTAGAGAAGCTGGCAATTAAGTAAGGAAGGAAGGAAGGAAGAAAGGAAGGAAGGATGGCAGGAAGGAAGGAAGAAATGAGGGAGGGGAGAAAGGAAGGAAGAAAGGAAGGAAGGAAGGAAGGACGGAAAGAAGGAAGGAAGGAAGGAAGGAAGGTAGGAAGGATCGAAGGAAGGAAAAAGGATGGGAGTGAAGGAAACCTGGCAAGTAGGTAGTGAAGGAAGGAAGGTTGGAAGAAAGGAATGAGGGAGGTGAGGAAGGAAGGAATGAGGGAGGGGAGAAAGGAAGGAAGGAAGAATGGAAGGAAGGAAGGAAGGAAGGAACGAAAGAAGGAGGGGAAAAAGGAAGGGAGGGAAGGAAGAAAACAAGGAAGGAAGGAAAAAAGGAAGGAAGGAAGAGAGGAAGGAAGGAAAGAAGGAAGGAAGGAAGGAAAAAAGGAAGGAATGAGAAAAGGAAGGAAGGAAGGAAGGAAAAAAGGAAGGAAGTTAGAGAGGAAGGAAAGAAAGAAGGAAGGAAAGAAGGAAAAAAGGAAGGAAGGAAGGTAGGCAGGAAGGAAGGAAGGAAGGAAGGAAAGAAAGAAGGAAGGGAAAAAGGAAGAGAGGGAAGGAAGGAAGAAAGACAGGAAGGGTGGAAAGGAAGGAGAGAAACAAGGAAAGAAGGAAAAAAGGAAGGAAGGAAAAGAGGAAGGAAGGAAAGAAGTAAATAAGGAAGTAAGGAGGGAAGGAAGGAAGGATGGAAGGAAGGAAGGGAGTAAGGAAGGAAGGAAGAAAAAAAGGAAGGAAGGAAGGGAATAAAGGAATGGAAAGGAGGGGAGTGAAGGGAAGCTGGCAAGTAAGTAAAGAAGTAAGGAATAAAGAAAGGAAGGAAGGAAGGAAAGAAGGGAATGGAGGGGAGTGAAGGAAACCTGGCAAGTAGGTAGCGAAGGAAGGAAGGAAGGATGGAAGGAAGGAAGGAATGGGGGAGGTGAGGAAGGAAGGAAGGAATGAGGAAGGGGAGAAAGGAAGGAAGGTAGGAAGAAAGGAAAGAAGGAAGGAAGGAAGGAAGGAAAGAAAAAAGGGAAAGGAGGGGAATGAAGGAAAATAGGCAAGTAGGTAGCAAATGAAAGAAGGAAGGATGGAAGAAAGGAAGGAAAGAAGGAAGGAAGGAAGGAAGGAATGAAAAAAGGAAGGAAGGAACTAAGGAAGGAAGGAAGAAACGAAGGAAGGAAAAGAAAGGAGGGAAGGTAATGGAAACCAGGCAAGCAGGTAGGAAAGGAAGGAAGGAAAGGAATGAAGGAAGGAAGGAAGGAAGGAAGGAAAAAAGGAAGGAAGGAAGGACGGAAAGAAGGAAGGAAGGAAGGAAGGAACGAAGGAAGGAAGGAAGGAAGGGAAAGGAGTGGAGTGAAAGAAACCTGGCAAGTAGGTAGTGAAGGAAGGATGGAAGGAAGGAAGGAATGAGGGAGGTGAGGAAGGAAGGAATGAGGGAGGGGAGAAAAAAAGGAAGGAAGGAAGGAAGGAAGGAAGCAAGGAAGGAAGGAAGGATGGAAGGAAAGAGGGGAGGAAGGAAGGAATGAGGGAGGGGAGAAAGGAAGGAAGAAATGAAGGAAGGAAGGAAGGAAAGAAAGAAGGAAGGAAGGAAAGAAGGAGGGGAAAAAGGAAGGGAGGGAAGTAATGAAGGAATGAAGGAAGGAAGGAAAGAAGGAAGGAAGGAAGGGAGGGAAGGAAGCAAAGAAGGAAGGAAAAAAGGAAGGAAGGAAGAGTGGAAGGAAGGAAAGAAGGAAGGAAGGAAAAAAGGAAGGAAGGAAGGAAGAAAGGAAGGAAAGAAGGGAGTAAGGAAGGAAGGAAGGAGAAAAGGAAGGATGGAAGGAAGAAAGGAAGGAAAAAAGGAAAGAAGGAAAGGAAGGAAGGAAGGAAGGAAGGATGGAAGGAAGGAAGGAAAGAAGGAAAGACAGAAAAAAGTAAGGAAAGAAAGAAGCAAAGGAAGGAAAGAAGGAAGGAACGAAGGAAAGAAGGAAAGGAAAGAAGGAAAAAAGGATGGAAGGAAAAAAGGAAAGAAAGAAGGAAGGAAGATAGGAAGGCAGGAAGGAAGGGAATAAAGGAATGGAAAGTAGGGGAGTGAAGGGAAGCTGGCAAGTAAGTAAAGAAGTAAGGAATAAAGAAAGGAAGGAAGGGAAGAAGGAAAACAGGAAGGAAGGAAGGAAGAAAGAAAGGAAGGAAGGAAGGATGAAAGGAAGGGAAAGGAGGGAAGGTAAAGGAAACCTAGCAAGCAGGTAAAAAAAAAAGGATGGAAAGAAGGAAAGGAAGGAAGGAAAAAAAGAAGGAAGGAAAGAAGGAAAGGAAAGAAGGAAGGAAGGAAGATAGGAAGGAAGGAAGGAAAGAAAGAATGCAGGAAAAAGGTAGGAAGTAAGGAAGAAAGGGAAAGGATGGGAGTGTAGAGAAGTTGGCAATTAAGTAAGGAAGGAAAGAAGGAAGAAAGGAAGGAAGGATGACAGGAAGGAAGGAAGAAATGAGGGAGGGGAGAAAGGAAGAAAGAAAGGAAGGAAGGAAGGACGGAAAGAAGGAAGGAAGTAAGGAAGGTAGGAAGGATCGAAGGAAGGAAAAGGATGGGAGTGAAGGAAACCTGGCAAGTAGGTAGTGAAGGAAGGAAGGAAGGAAGGAAGGTTGGAAGGAATAATTGAGGGAGGTGAGGAAGGAAGGAATGAGGGAGGGGAAAAGGGAAGGAAGGAAGGAAAGAAAAAAGGAAGGAAGGAAGGAACGAAGTAAAGAAGGAAAGGAAGGAAGGAAAAAAGGAAGGAAGGAAAAAGGGAAGGAAGGAAGGAAGATAGGAACGAAGGAAGGAAGGGAATAAAGGAATGGAAAGGAGGGGAGTGAAGGGAAGCTGGCAAGTAAGTAAAGAAGTATGGAATAAACAATGGAAGGAAGGAAGGAAGGGAAGAAGGAACGAAGGAAGGAAGGAAGGAAGGAAGGAAGGAAGGAAGGGAAATGAGGGAAGGTAATGGCAACCTAGCAAGCAGGTAGGAAAGAAAGGAAGGAAAGAAGGAAAGGAAGGAAGGAAAAAAGGAAGGAAGGAAAGAAGGAAAGGAAGGAAGGAAGGAAGGAAGGAAGGAAGGAAAGAAAGAAGGCAGGAAAAAGGTAGGAAGGAAGGAAGAAAGGGAAAGGATGGGAGTGTAGAGAAGCTGGCAATTAAGTAAGGAAGGAAGGAAGGAAGAAAGGAAGGAAGGATGGCAGGAAGGAAGGAAGAAATGAGGGAGGGGAGAAAGGAAGGAAGAAAGGAAGGAAGGAAGGAAGGACGGAAAGAAGGAAGGAAGGAAGGAAGGAAGGTAGGAAGGATCGAAGGAAGGAAAAAGGATGGGAGTGAAGGAAACCTGGCAAGTAGGTAGTGAAGGAAGGAAGGTTGGAAGAAAGGAATGAGGGAGGTGAGGAAGGAAGGAATGAGGGAGGGGAGAAAGGAAGGAAGGAAGAATGGAAGGAAGGAAGGAAGGAAGGAACGAAAGAAGGAGGGGAAAAAGGAAGGGAGGGAAGGAAGAAAACAAGGAAGGAAGGAAAAAAGGAAGGAAGGAAGAGAGGAAGGAAGGAAAGAAGGAAGGAAGGAAGGAAAAAAGGAAGGAATGAGAAAAGGAAGGAAGGAAGGAAGGAAAAAAGGAAGGAAGTTAGAGAGGAAGGAAAGAAAGAAGGAAGGAAAGAAGGAAAAAAGGAAGGAAGGAAGGTAGGCAGGAAGGAAGGAAGGAAGGAAGGAAAGAAAGAAGGAAGGGAAAAAGGAAGAGAGGGAAGGAAGGAAGAAAGACAGGAAGGGTGGAAAGGAAGGAGAGAAACAAGGAAAGAAGGAAAAAAGGAAGGAAGGAAAAGAGGAAGGAAGGAAAGAAGTAAATAAGGAAGTAAGGAGGGAAGGAAGGAAGGATGGAAGGAAGGAAGGGAGTAAGGAAGGAAGGAAGAAAAAAAGGAAGGAAGGAAGGAAGGGAATAAAGGAATGGAAAGGAGGGGAGTGAAGGGAAGCTGGCAAGTAAGTAAAGAAGTAAGGAATAAAGAAAGGAAGGAAGGAAGGAAAGAAGGGAATGGAGGGGAGTGAAGGAAACCTGGCAAGTAGGTAGCGAAGGAAGGAAGGAAGGATGGAAGGAAGGAAGGAATGGGGGAGGTGAGGAAGGAAGGAAGGAATGAGGAAGGGGAGAAAGGAAGGAAGGTAGGAAGAAAGGAAAGAAGGAAGGAAGGAAGGAAAGAAAAAAGGGAAAGGAGGGGAATGAAGGAAAATAGGCAAGTAGGTAGCAAATGAAAGAAGGAAGGATGGAAGAAAGGAAGGAAAGAAGGAAGGAAGGAAGGAAGGAATGAAAAAAGGAAGGAAGGAACTAAGGAAGGAAGGAAGAAACGAAGGAAGGAAAAGAAAGGAGGGAAGGTAATGGAAACCAGGCAAGCAGGTAGGAAAGGAAGGAAGGAAAGGAATGAAGGAAGGAAGGAAGGAAGGAAGGAAAAAAGGAAGGAAGGAAGGACGGAAAGAAGGAAGGAAGGAAGGAAGGAACGAAGGAAGGAAGGAAGGAAGGGAAAGGAGTGGAGTGAAAGAAACCTGGCAAGTAGGTAGTGAAGGAAGGATGGAAGGAAGGAAGGAATGAGGGAGGTGAGGAAGGAAGGAATGAGGGAGGGGAGAAAAAAAGGAAGGAAGGAAGGAAGGAAGGAAGCAAGGAAGGAAGGAAGGATGGAAGGAAAGAGGGGAGGAAGGAAGGAATGAGGGAGGGGAGAAAGGAAGGAAGAAATGAAGGAAGGAAGGAAGGAAAGAAAGAAGGAAGGAAGGAAAGAAGGAGGGGAAAAAGGAAGGGAGGGAAGTAATGAAGGAATGAAGGAAGGAAGGAAAGAAGGAAGGAAGGAAGGGAGGGAAGGAAGCAAAGAAGGAAGGAAAAAAGGAAGGAAGGAAGAGTGGAAGGAAGGAAAGAAGGAAGGAAGGAAAAAAGGAAGGAAGGAAGGAAGAAAGGAAGGAAAGAAGGGAGTAAGGAAGGAAGGAAGGAGAAAAGGAAGGATGGAAGGAAGAAAGGAAGGAAAAAAGGAAAGAAGGAAAGGAAGGAAGGAAGGAAGGAAGGATGGAAGGAAGGAAGGAAAGAAGGAAAGACAGAAAAAAGTAAGGAAAGAAAGAAGCAAAGGAAGGAAAGAAGGAAGGAACGAAGGAAAGAAGGAAAGGAAAGAAGGAAAAAAGGATGGAAGATAAAAAGGAAAGAAAGAAGGAAGGAAGATAGGAAGGAAGGAAGGAAGGGAATAAAGGAATGGAAAGTAGGGGAGTGAAGGAAGCTGGCAAGTAAGTAAAGAAGTAAGGAATAAAGAAAGGAAGGAAGGGAAGAAGGAAAACAGGAAGGAAGGAAGGAAGAAAGAAAGGAAGGAAGGAAGGATGAAAGGAAGGGAAAGGAGGGAAGGTAAAGGAAACCTAGCAAGCAGGTAAAAAAAAAAGGATGGAAAGAAGGAAAGGAAGGAAGGAAAAAAAGAAGGAAGGAAAGAAGGAAAGGAAAGAAGGAAGGAAGGAAGAAAGGAAGGAAGGAAGGAAAGAAAGAATGCAGGAAAAAGGTAGGAAGTAAGGAAGAAAGGGAAAGGATGGGAGTGTAGAGAAGTTGGCAATTAAGTAAGGAAGGAAAGAAGGAAGAAAGGAAGGAAGGATGACAGGAAGGAAGGAAGAAATGAGGGAGGGGAGAAAGAAAGAAAGAAAGGAAGGAAGGAAGGACGGAAAGAAGGAAGGAAGTAAGGAAGGTAGGAAGGATCGAAGGAAGGAAAAGGATGGGAGTGAAGGAAACCTGGCAAGTAGGTAGTGAAGGAAGGAAGGAAGGAAGGTTGGA